>NC_087352.1:92431606-92734636 GCF_030014295.1 Loxodonta africana | reverse complement strand
TAACCCTGGTAATGTCTATCAGGAACAATGTGACACGGTGTTCCGTCCCACGATGGTCCTCGCTTGCTTCCCTACGTATGCAGGTGCCGTAGCGGGTCCTTGAACAGCCGCTGGCAGCCAGTAGGTCCCTGTGATATGGTGCCCCCAGCCGCAGCGAAGAGTGGAGACCACACATGCACCTGCCTCCCTCGGAGCTCGGGAAGGGCCAGCCCCACCGTTCCTATGCCCCACGCACTACCATTCCACTCCACATGATGGGTCTGCAGGCAGTGACGCCCAGTGACCAGAATGTGGGTGCCCTGCTCTACCCGTTCTCCCAGTACAGCCGGTCAGTGTGCCACACTAGGCACATAGCTGGGCTTCACCGCATCCTGTCCAGGGCTATCACAGCGCTTCTTTGGGCTTCTGTTTCCCCTATCTTACACATGCGGATTTCACTATTGCAGCGGTTCTTGGCCTTTTGGTGGCTGGCGGGGGGGGGGAGGGGGGGGTAGTCTTACAGATTCCTGATCTCTGTATGTCTCTATATGGTTTCTAGGGGTCAGTGGAGGACTTCGGATTTGGGTTTCCTTAAGCATCCTCTTCCCAACGCTTGGGCCTCAGGCTCACTCTTTCACATCCTGAGCGGCATTTTCTCCCTCGCACTCTGACTTGGAGGCCTCGTAGTTGGTGCATCAGTTTGTCTGGTGAGGAGGTGATTGGACAGTGATCCATCTGGCCCCAGCACCATCCTACCCATGCCCCCAACCCTCCCTGCGTCTGCTGAGGAGAGTTCAAAACTCAGCAAAAATGTGACCCAGTGCTACAACGTAGATTTTTTTAGTTCAGATTCTACAATAAAGTCTGCAGCTCAAAGGTGAGACCAGGAGTTCGTAAACAACTTTATGGGATTTCTACTCCTTCTCTATGATTTCACTGGTATTCTGTGGCTTCCTGAAGCTTTCTTTTCCAATGCTCCAGCCAGAAAACTGGGGTGTTACTTAACCTCCCTAAATCCCCGGAAGATGTGCACTTCCAGGGTTCTGCCCACATCTACAGCCATGTGGTGGAAGGACTAGAAAAAAAAAAAAGTGGCAAACTGGTAAATTCCCTGCCAGTTTAGTGAGATGTGGTCATATTTTCTGACACATTATTTTAAAGAGCTATAAATTTGGAAGGGATACATGGAGTCACTGTACCAAAAAGAATTGGTTGACATTCAATCATTTCAGGAGGTAGTGTATGATCAGAAACCGATGGCACTGAAGGAAGGAGTCTAAGCTGCACTGAAGACAGTGGTGACAAACAAGGCTCCAGGGATTGACGGAATACCAATTGATATGTTTCAACAAACAGATTCAGTGCTGGAAGCGCTCACTTGTCTATGCCAAGAAATTTGGAAGACAGGTACCTGGCCAACTGACTGGAAGAGATCCATACCTGTGCCCATTCCAAAGAAAGGTGATCCAACAGAATGCAGGAATTATTGAACAATATAATAAGAAACCTCATAGGGTTGCTGTGGGTCAGAACTGACTCAATGGCACCTAAAAAGAATAAATTTCCTCCTCAGGGACTACTTTTGCTTTACCAACATTTTTACATGAAGTTTTGATTTGCATTCAGTAGTATCTCTTAGTTTCCTTTATGACTTCTTTTTTAACCTGTGTTATTTACTCATTTTTAACCCGAGTGTGATTGATAATACTATTTTTTCCCAATTATGTGGGAATTTTTATTTATTTACTTGGATAACTTTTTATTTTAATATAATTCTAACTTATAGGAAATTTGCAAGAATATAGTAAAAGGAGCTCCTACATGCCCTTTACCTTTATCCTTGTTTACCAGTCATTAACATTTTGCCCTCATTTGCTTAATCATTTTTTTTCTCTCTCTCTACTTCTCCATTCACCCTTGCATGGACACACACATATACACACACGTACACATCCCTTTTTTTTTTTTTTCTGAACCATTTTTTAAGAATAGGTTGTGGATATCAAGTCCCGTTTCCGTAAATACTTCAGTATGTATTTCCTAAAAAGAAGGAAAGTCTCTTACGCAAGCATGGTGCAATTAAAATCAAGTATACAACATTGATACAATGCTATTATTTCATCCACAGTCTGTATTCACATTTCATCAATTGTACCAACAAGGTCTGCTATAGCCTATAGCTTTTTTTTTTCTTTCCTTGTCCAGGATCCGATCCAGGATTACCCACTGCATTTAGCTGTCATGGAGCTGTTCATATGTCATTTATTTCTTAACCTGTTTTTTTATTCTTTCACACCAATACTGGTCTTTTTTCAAGTTCTGTGATTTGTGCTCTGGTAAAGTTTCTCTGTTGGAATGTTTTGCATCATTTTAAGTTTAGTACATCAAGGGCAAGACTCCCTCTCTTCCTTGCTATAGCCTTCCCCATTACCATGGAATACTGTTATCATCTTACATTCTTGCATTCCTAAAAACTCAGAATAATTTTGGTTGCTGTTCTTTTCTCTACCTTGTGTCAGTCGCAAAGCTCAGTTACTTGGTTTACACCAGAGCGGATCATTGATCTATCAACTGGTGCTATCTACAGCTGAGAGTTTTTCTCATCTCTGGAGGACAAACCTTAAGATTTGACTTTTCTCCCTGAGCAAAGCATACTTAATTCCCTAGAGTGAAACTCGTATTCTTATATTTATGTCCAAAATATTTTATTCTCTTGGAGCCAGCCTGTACCCAAAGCTGCAACTGGTCCGCCCTGGGCTTGTTTTACGTGAACACTTGCAAAGTATGGAATGGCACTTCATCCATCCCACGGGCTGATGCCTGCCAATCATTTTCTGCACTCTGGAACAGTGTCAGAATGCACGATGCTCCAGGCTGTTGGAGCCATTGCACTCCAGAGGAGTGACAGTTTGCTAATTTTATAACCGGAATTCAAGTTAAGTCTTCTATTCTTAATAAAAAAAAAAAGTAGGTAGAAATAAGTACCAAATTCCTACTCACAGCAAATTCTTTCCCAGCAACCAGAACTGCTTATGGTCATTTTTCTGCTACTTTATTGAAACTGGTCTCCTATCATATTGACATAGTCAGCCTATAATATCTAAATTATGTGTTACACTATTTCTGGTGTTCTGTCACTCTTTGTTGTAGTGTACCTGTCAAATATAGAACAGCTGATCAGTTTGGTTTAGGATATGATATTTTAATTTATAACACAGCTATCAGCATAGTGCCAAATATTGTTTCTGCAGTTCAAAAACTGCAATGCATCGTCATAAAGAGAAGTGCAGTCCTGATACATGGATGAACCTTGAAAACATTACATTAAGTGAAATAAGTTGGACACAAAAGGAGAAGTATTGTACGATCCTGCTTATATGAACAGAAAAATGTACAGAGACAAAAGTAGATGGGTGATTAGCAGAAGCTGGGGGGGGGGGAGGAATGGAGAGTTACGGGTTTAATGGATACTGAGTTTCAGTTTCAGATGACAAGATGTTTTGAAGGCAGATGGTGGTGGTGGGTTAGACGACGATGTAAATACTATTAATGTCACTGAATTGTACACTTAAAAATAGAGTGGCAAGATTTGTGTTATGTATATTTTACCACAATAAAAATTTTCAAAAGAAGCTGAAATGTTAATGCATTTATCCTTAGGTCTGATAAGATGAAATTATGGTTTCCTCTTTGGTTGAATCAAAAAACTACGCTGCCTTCTCAATCGTAAGACTTCATTCTTCATATAAGTAGCTCAGTGACAAATTGAAATGAAAAGTTCTCTAACTGGCATCTGTTCTCATAAATATGTGCAAAGTGTTTATGTGCATCTTTGTACCACCGCTTCCCTCCCCCCAATACTTTGTTCTTGCGCAGACACACCAGGCCTCTTTCCCCTCAGGTCCCTGTGTACCTTTAGGATATTCAGGGCGAAGTGCTAATGTATATTTCATGTTCTTATTGTCTAAATAAAACTGTGATAGTTGGTTAAATAGCTATTTGAGACAGTCCAAACCTGTCAATATAGATTCTTTAATTTCTCATTGACCTGAAAATTCAACCTTCCTTCACAAAGTGTGGGTGGCACAGTGATTAAGAGCTCAGCTGCTAACCAAAAGGTTGGCAGTTTGAATCCACCAGGTGCTCCTAGGAAGCCCTATGGGGCAGTCCTGCTCTGCCGTATAGGATCACTATGAGTTGGAATTGACTTGAGCGCAACAGGTTTTTTTTTTTTTTTTTTTTTTACAAAGCTAGAAGACAAAGTCCGCCAGGAACACATGGAAGAAAAGCAGCGTGGGGTAATTAGTGAGCCATTGCCCCGGCTGCGTGTGCTGAATTTGGATCCTACCCCTAACATTTATTAGCCAGTGTACTTTGGGCAAATTATGGTTCCAGATTCAGTGACCTCTCTGTACTGACCTTATAAAAAAAAAAAAAATTTTTTTTTATAGAGTTAATTAATTAATGCAGTAAATCGTTGTGAGCGCTCACTTTGTGCCAGGTATTGTAGGCACTGGAAGGAAACAGCATCAAACAGCACATGTGACTGGGAGGGAGACAGTAAACAGATAAGTAATTGAAATACACATCATGTCATCCAGTGATAAGTGCTATGGGGACAAATCCCACAGGGAAGAAAATGGGAAGGCTGGAAATGAGGGCTAGCAATTTCAAACTAAGTCGTCCGGAAAAGCCTCACAGAGAAGGCAACATTACAGCAGAGACCTGAGTAGGAGAGGGGCTAGTTGAGTAAATACCGTGGTAAAAAGCCGTGAAGGAAGACAAGTCTAGCAAGCACCAATGTCCTGTGGTTGAAGCCTACCTGTGCTGTTCAAGGAAGCACAAGGTACACGTGCCCATCCTTGACTCTGCATCAGTCTGTAAGGGACAGATGACAGATGAGAGTTTTTGTTTCAATTTTCCACTGAGTTATTGTGTGTAGATTTGTTGAACATTAAATGTACAACACACCATAATTTAACAGTGATTTTCTATATTTCTGGGGAAATTCTAGCATGGCTTAACGAGAGCTCCAGGAACAAACATCTCTAAAGAAAAAGGAGTGACAGCGGTAGGGAGGGGGCAATGGGTGTACAGTGACAGAGACAAGGAGAGGTAGTGGGTTGTAGAGTCTGAGGGTCTGAGTCAAAGCTAGGGGCTTTTACAGAGGAAGAAAACCCATTGCGGTCAAGTTGACTCTGACTCATGGCAGCCCTTATAGGACAGAGTAGTACTGCCCCATAGGGTTTCCGAGGAGTGGCTGGTGGGTTCGAACTGCTGACCTTTTGATTAGCAGCTCAGCTCTTTACCACTGTGCCACCAGGGCTCCGTTTGTAGAGAAGGCGGGGCAAAAGTTTGGAAAGGAAAGCAGGTCTCCTGCTGCACCCCAGGCAGTGAGTAGTAAAGACTATCACGACTGGAGAGGGATCCAGGGGAAGCCATGTCTTGCGTGAAAGCAGGTTCAAGTAGAGTGGCCCTTCTCGCCTTGGCTGCACACTGCAGTCCCCTGGGAGGAATAATCCCCAGATTGTGATCACCGAGGTCTACTCAGAAATTCTGATTAAGTAATTGGTTTGGGGTGTGGCCTGAGTTACCAGGCATTTTAATAGCTGTCCAGGTGATTCTAATGTACAACCAAGGTGGAAAACCACTACCTTCAAGCACAAAGGTGAGGGGAGCATTCAGAGGCCATTCAGGGTTGTTGAGGGGTTTACACAAAACGATATCTTTAAGAGATTAGCATAATTCTTGGCATGCTGTCAGCTGTTACAAATGTCCACTGTTGGTTTCATTCCTTGGCCTCCAATGCTTAAATTCTGGCACAACTAACAAGGTGATACTTTGGTCTGCAGGATGTAATTAACAATAAACTGATACAAATATCTCAGTGGAATTCTTTACTCCATTCAAGATAACATTCGTCCAACAATCCATGGTCAGCCCAGAGTCCTGTCTGGGAAGTAGCCATTCCTTACCTTCCATTACAAATATGACTACAGATGAGGTTGAGCTGAACAAGTAAAAGTTGTTTTCTCTCTCATAATTTTTTTGGGAATCAAGCAGATATGTCTGAATAACTAGTTGCCATATTGAATCTAACTTCCAGTTTTTCCTTTGGAATGAATAGGCCAAGGATGAATTTAAGCCAGTTAATTCGTTATCTGCTACTCTATTAAAATGTAGAACAATGAAAGAAAGAAAGAAAGAAACAAAAAAACCCATTGCCATTGAGTAGATTCCGACTCATAGCGACCCTATAGGACCGAGGAGAACTCCCCCATAGAGTTTCCAAGGAGCACCTGGTGGATTCGAACTGCTGACCTCTTAGCAGCCATAGCACTTAACCACTACACCACCAGGGTAAAAGAAAAGTAACAGGTGACCTTAAATATTGCGTGGTGATCTTTATGACTAAGGAACAGGCTAATATATTTTCCCATGCTTCTCTTATCTGATATTAATAAAAGTTAAGGCCTCAATCTTCACAGTTAAAAAAGAAACAATTCAACTGGAGGCTTAAGGAATTTATAAAGACACATGCATCTTTTCAGAGCTAATATTTAAACCTTTTAAATAAGTAGAAAAGGAAATGATTAGACAAACTATGTCATCAGCTTTTCATGTAAAGTCTTCAGTTTCAGACTGACAGAGATTATATTTCTAAAATGATCATTTTGAAAAAGTCTAAACCAGCTGCTGTGGAGTTGATTCCAACTCACGGTGACTCCGTGTGTGTCACAGTAGTGTTTTCAATGGCTGATTTTTTGGCAGTAGATAACCATGCCTTTCTTCTGAGGCACCTCTGGTAGACTCAAATCGCCAACCATTTGATAAGTAGCTTAAGTGTTTGCACCATCCAGGGAATCCTGAAAAAGTCTACACTATGTTTAAATATTAAATATCTATTTGAAAAATTCATTTAATGTATCCATTCCATTGTTCGTAAAATTGTATATAGAATTATTAAAACAAATTCTCGAGGAGAAATGTGTGAATAAGAAATAAATTCTTAAAAAACGTAGAGCAGTTAGTCATGCTGATGTTAAGTCTCCCATCCAAGGGGGAATATATATTTACTAATATGTCCACTTGGTCTCTGGAGCGTGTAAGGGTGTATACAGTAAGCCAGCACTAGAGCAGTGTTCCACACAAAAAAGGTAATTATTTATATTGGAAGTTTATAACTATTTTTTAATAAATTTTTATTTTGGAATGAATTTCGATTTATAGAAAAGTTGCAGAAATAGTACAGAGAGTTCCCATATATCCCTCCTCCAATTTCCCCCATCATTCCCATCTTACATCACCATGGTACACTGGGCAAAACTAAGAGACTAGCATTGGTGCATTATTATTAACTAAACTCCAGACTTTATTTGGATTTCACCAGTTTTCCCATTAACATCTGCTTTCCACGGTCCAAAACAAAACAAAACCCACTGCCATTGGCTTGATTGTGACTCATAGTGACCCTATGGGAAGAAGTAGAACTGCCCCATAGGTTTCCAAGGCTGTAATCTTTAAGCAAGCAGATGGCCACATATTCCACAGAGCAGCTGGTGGGTTTGATCCACCGACCTTTCAGTTAGCAGTTGAGCACTTAACCATTGTGCCACCAGGGCTCCTTTCCAATCCACGATCCAATCCAGGGTAAAACATTGCATTTAGTTGTCCTGTCTCCCAGTTTTCGCACTGTACAGCTTCTCAATCTTTTCCTTAGTTTTAAGACCATGACATTCTTGAGAAGTAGTATCATCAGGTTACCTCAGGCCAGATATCCTGTACAGAGTTCCCCAAATCTGGGTTTGGCTGATGTTTTTCTCATGATTAGACTGGGTTTACGAGATTTTTGTAAAGACGTGCCCTCTAGACACGTCATTTAACTATGTTTAAAGCATGAAATATGGGCTAGATAAGCTCTAAGATGCTTTCCAGTGATAAAAAGCTATGGTTATATGTTTTATCAAGCCCATAATTTTTGAAAGCAAATATAGTTCAGTTTTGTTAATTTGGTCTATAATTTCTCTCCAGTAAAAAGCAGGCAGGGAAATCCCACATAATCAATACATCAACTGCAATGGATTAACTTAATACTTTTCCCATATGACATGTGCTTTTACCGGTCAACTAAATATTCTCGTTCTCAGCTAGACTTATTCATTTGAGGCAAATATATCAGTTGCGTTAGGTGCCATCAAGTCGGTTCCGACTAATAGCGACCCTGTGTACAACAGGATGAAATGTTGCCCAGTCCTGCGCCATCCTCACAGTGATTGCTATGCTTGAGCTAATTATTGCAGCTACTGTGTCAATCCATCTCATTGAGGATGTTCCTCTTTTTTGGCGACCCTGTAGTTTACCAAGCATGATGTCCTTCTGCAGGGACTGGTCTCTCCTGTTAACATGTCCAAAGTAATAAGACAAGTCTCACCATTCTCACTTCTAAGAAGCATTCTGGCTGTACTTCTTCTAGGACAGATATGTTCGTTCTTCTAGCAGTCCATGATATATTCAATATTCTTTGCCAACACCATAATTCAAAGGCATCAATTCTTCTTCGATCTTCTTCATTCATTGTATAGTCTTCGCATGCATACGAGGTGATTGAAAACACCATGGCTCCAGTCCAACTTAGTCTTTAAAGTGACATCTTTGCTTTTAACACTTTTAAGAGGTCTTTTGCAGCAGATCTGCCCAATGCAATGAGTCATTTAGATTTCTTGACTACTACTTCCATGGGCGTTGATTGTGGACCCAAGTAAAATGAAATCCTTGATAACTTCAATATTTTCTCCACTTATCATGATGTTGCTTATTGGTCAATTTGTGAGAATTTTTGTTTTCTTTATGATGAGGTGTAATTCATACTGAAGACTGTGTTCTTTGATCTTCATAAGTGAGTACTACAAGTCCTCTTCACTTTCAGCAAGCGAAGTTGTGTCATCTGCATATCACAGGTTTTTAGTGAGCCTTCCTCTAATCCTGATGGCATGTTCTTCATATGGTCCAGCTTCTGTGATTATTTGCTCAGCCTACAGACTGAATAAATCTGGTGGAAAGATACAACCCTGGTGAGCACCTTTTCTAATTTTAAACACTGCAGTATCCCCTCGTTCTGTTTGAACGACAACCTCTTGGTCTATATACAGGTTCCACATGAGCACAATGAAGTGTTTTGGAATTCCCGTTTTTTGCAATGTTATCCATAATTTGTTATGATCCACGCTGTTGAATGCCTTTGGATAGCAATAAAACACAGGTAAACATCTTTCTGGTATTCTCTGCTTTCAGCCAAGACCCATTTGATATCAGCAATAATATCCCTCATTCCATGTCCTCTTCTGAATCTAGCTTGAATTTCTGGCCGTTCCTTGTTGATGTACTGCTGCAATTGTTTTTGAATTATCTTCAGCATAATTTTACTTGCATGTGATATTGATGACATTGTTCAATAATTTCTGCATTCTGTTGGATCACCTTTCTTTGAAATGGGCATGTATATGGATCTCTTCCAGTCAGTCGGCCAGGTAGCTGTCCTCCAAATTTCTTAGCATAGATGAGTAAGTGCTTCCAGCATTGTGTCCGTTTGTTGAAACATCTCAGTTGGTATTCTGTCAATTCCTGGAGCCTCGTTTTTCACCAATGCTTGCAGTGCAGCTTGGACTTCTTCCTTTAATACCATTGGTTCTTGTTCATATGCTACCTCCTGAAATGGCTGAACACCAACCAATTCTTTTTGGTACAGAGACTGTGTATTCTTCCCATTGTCTTCTTTTTCTTTTATTTTAGAATTAGAAATATTTATTAGCATTTGCTTGAAAACATGGCACTTCTCAAAGGTTCCAATGACGTACATCTTTAAACCTACCAATGGAATATTACTCTTCTAGCTATGCAGCATGTAATTATGTGGCAAAATCTACTACTGCTTACTTGAGCACTGACCGTTAGCCAGCTTATTAACTTGTTTTCCCCTAACCTTAGGCCCTACGTATTCTTTTTTTAAAATATATAGTTCTATTTATTTTGTTGTTGTTGTCAAGAATATACACAGCAAAACAAGCACCAATTAACCATTTCTACACGTAACATTTAGTGACATTGATTACATTCTTCGAGTTGTGCAACCATTCTCACCCACCTTTTCTGAGTTTTTGTTCCCTCATGAGCATAAATTCACTGCCACCTAAGGTTCCTATCTGATCTTTCAAGTTGCTGTTGTCAATTTCATCTCATATAGATAGTTCTTAAAAGAGCATAATGCTCAAGGCAGATCTTTTTTTACTAGTTAAGCTAAACTATCGTTTGGTTTTAAGAAGACTGCAGGGAATATGTTTGGTTTAAAGTTTAAAGGTTATCTCAAGGCAATAGTTTTTTTTTGTTTTGTTTTGTTTCCAGTTCATTTTGCATTTTCTTTTCTCTGTCTTTTTTATTGTACTTTAGATGAATGTTTACAGAACAAACTAGCTTCTCATTAAACAATTAGTACACATATTGTTCTGTGACATTGGTTGCTAACCCCACAACATGTCAACATTCTCCCCTTCTCGACCTTGGGTTCCCTATTACCAGATTTCTTGTCCCCTCCTGCCTTCTCATCTTTGCCCCTGGGCTGGTGTGCCCATTTAGTCTCATTTTGTTTTATGGGCCCGTCTAATCTTTGGCTGAAGGGTGAACCTCAGGAGTGACTTCATTACCGAGCTGAAAGGATCCCCAGGGGCCATACTTTCAGGTTTCCTCAGTCTTTGCTAAACCACTAAGTCTGTTTTTTTGTGTGTGTGTGAGTTAGAATTTTGTTCTACATTTTTCACCAGCTGTGTCCAGGAACTTCTATTGTGACCTCTGTCAGAGCAGCCAGTGGTGGTTTCTGGGCACCGTTTGGTTGTGTTTGAGTCAGGCTAGTGGAGGCTGTAGTTACTTGTGGTCCATTAGTCATTTGGACTTATTTTTCCCTTATGTCTTTGGTTTTCTTCATTCACCCTTGCTCTAGACAGGGTGAGACCAGTGGAGTATCTTAGATGGCCACTCACAAACTTTTAATATCAGCGCAATAGTTTTGAAGGTTTATCCAGCCTCCATGGCTCCAGAAAATCTGGAGTCCATGAGAATTTGAAATTCTGTTCTGAATTTCTCCCCTTTAGATCAGGATTCTTCTATGGGATCTTTGATCAAAATGTTCAGTGATGGTAGTTGGGCACCATCCAGTTCTTATGGTCTCACGGCAAAGGAGGCAATTTTCCACCTTTTTTTAAAATATTCTTTTGATGCTTCTTGCGTCGTTCAATTTTTTGCCCATTGAATCCTTCAATACTGCAAGTTGAGGCTTGAACATTTTCTTCAGTTCTTTTAGCTTGAGAAATGCCAAGCATATTCTTCCCTTTTGGTTTTCTAGCTTCAGGTCTTTGTACATTTCATTACAGTACTTTACTTTGTCCTCTTGAGCCATCCTTTGAAATCTTTTGTTCAGCTCTTTTACTTCATCATTTCTTCCATTCGCTAGTCTACATTGAAGAGTAAGTTTGAGTCTCTTCTGACATCAATTTTGGTCTTTTCTTTCTTGTCATTTTAATGACCTTTTGCTTTCTTCTTTTTTTTTTTATTAACTTTTATTGAGCTTCAAGTGAACGTTTACAAATCAAGTCAGACTGTCATATATAAGTTTATATACACCTTACTCCGTACTCCCACTTGCTCTCCCCCTAATGAGTCAGCCCTTCCAGTCTCTCCTTTCGTGACAATTTTGCCAGCTTCCAACTCTCTCTATCCTCCCATCCCCCCTCCAGGCAGGAGATGCCAACACAGTCTCAAGGGTCCACCTGATACAGATAGCTCACTCTTCATCAGCATCTCTCTCCTACCCACTGTCCAGTCCCTTTCATGTCTGATGAGTTGTCTTCGGGAATGGTTCCTGTCCTGGGCCAACAGAAGGTTTGGGGACCATGACCGCCGGGATTCCTCTAGTCTCAGTCAGACCACTAAGTCTGGTCTTTTTATGAGAATTTGGGGTCCGCATCCCACTGATCTCCTGCTCCCTTAGGGGTTCTCTGTTGTGCTCCCTGTCAGGGCAGACATCGGTTATGGCCGGGCACCAACTAGTTCTTCTGGTCTCAGGATGATGTAGGTCTCTGGTTCATGTGGCCTTTTCTGTCTCTTGGGCTCTTAGTTATCGTGTGACCTTGGTGTTCTTCATTCTCCTTTGCTCCAGGTGGGTTGAGACCAATTGATGCATCTTAGTTGGCCGCTTGTTAGCATTTAAGACCCCAGACCCCACATTTCAAAGTGGGATGCAGAATGTTTTCATAATAGAATTATTTTGCCAACTGACTTAGAAGTCCCCTTAAACCATGGTCCCCAAACCCCCACCATTGCTCCGCTGACCTTTGAAGCATTCATTTTATCCTGGAAACTTCTTTGCTTTTGGTCCAGTCCAGTTGAGCTGACCTTCCATGTATTGAGTATTGTCCTTCCCTTCATCTAAAGCAGTTCTTATCTACTAATTAATCAGTAAAAAACCCTCTTCCTCCCTCCCTCCCTCCCCCCCCCGTAACCACAAAAGTATGTGTTCCTCTCAGTTTATACTATTTCTCAAGATCTTATAATAGTGGTCTTATACAATATTTGTCCTTTTGCCTCTGACTCATTTCGCTCAGCATAATGCCTTCCAGGTTCCTCCATGTTATGAAATGTTTCACAGATTCCCCACTGTTCTTTATCAATGCATAGTATTCCATTGTGTGAATATACCACAATTTATTTAACCATTCATCCGTTGACGGACACCTTGGTTGCTTCTAGCTTTTTGCTATTGTAAACAGAGCTGCAATAAACATGGGTATGCATATATCTGTTTGTGTGAAGGCTCTTGTATCTCTAGGGTATATTCCGAGGAGTGGGATTTCTGGGTTGTATGGTAGTTCTATTTCTAACTGTTTAAGATAACACCAGATAGATTTCCAAAGTGGTTGTACCATTTTACTTTCCCACCAGCAGTGTATAAGAGTTCCAATCTCTCCGCAGCCTCTCCAACATTTATTATTTTGTGTTTTTTGGATTAATGCCAGCCTTGTTGGAGCGAGATGGAATCTCATCGTAGTTTTAATTTGCATTTATCTAATGGATAATGATCGAGAGCATTTTCTCGTGTATCTGTTAGCTGCCTGAATATCTTCTTTAGTGAAGTGTGTGTTCATATCCTTTGCCCACTTCTTGATTGGGTTGTTTGTCTTTTTGTGGTTGAGTTTTGACAGAACCATGTAGATTTTAGAGATCAGGCACTGGTCGGAGATGTCATAGCTGAAAATTCTTTCCCAGTCTGTAGGTGGTCTTTTTACTCTTTTGGTGAAGTCTTTAGATGAGCATAGGTGTTTGATTTTTAGGAGCTCCCATTATCTGGTTTCTCTTCATCATTTTTGGTAATGTTTTTGTATTCTGTTTATGCCTTGTATTAGGGCTCCTAAGGTTGTCCCTATTTTTTCTTCCATGATCTTTATCGTTTTGGTCTTTATGTTTAGGTCTTTGATCCACTTGGAGTTAGTTTTTGTGCATCGTGTGAGGTATGGGTCCTGTTTCATTTTTTTGCAAATGGATATCCAGTTATGCCAGCACCATTTGTTAAAAAGACTCTCTTTTCCCCAATTAACTGACACTGAGCCTTTGTCAAATATCAGCTGCTCATATGTGGATGGATTTATATCTGGGTTCTCAATTCTGTTCCACTGGTCTATGTGTCTGTTGTTGTACCGGTACCAGGCTGTTTTGACTACTGTGGCTGTACAATAGGTTCTGAAATCAGGTAGAGTGAGGCCTCCCACTTTCTTCTTCTTTTTCAGTAATGCTTTGCTTATCCGAGGCTTCTTTCCCTTCCATATGAAGTTGGTGATTTGTTTCTCTATCACCTTAAAAAATGGCATTGGATTTTGGATCAGAAGTGCATTGTATGTATAGATGGCTTTTGGTAGAATAGACATTTTTACTATGTTAAATCTTCCTATCCATGAGCAAGGTACGTTTTGCCACTTAAGTAGGTCCTTTTGAATTTCTTGTAGTAGAGCTTTGTAGTTTTCTTTGTATAGGTCTTTTACATCCTTGGTAAGATTTATTCCCAAGTATTTTATCTTCTTGGGGGCTACTGTGAATGGTATTGATTTGGTGACTTCCTCTTCGATGTTCTTTTTGTTGATGTAGAGGAATCCAAGTGATTTTTGTATGTTTATCTTATAACCTGAGACTCTGCCAAACTCTTCTATTAGTTTTAGTAGTTTTCTGGAGGATTCCTTGGGGTTTTCTGTGTATAAGATCATGTCATCTGCAAATAGAGATAATTTTACTTCCTCCTTGCCTATCCGGATGCCCTTTGTTTCTTTGTCTAGCCTAATTGCTCTGGCTAGGACTTCTAGCACAATGTTGAATAAGAGCAGTGATAAAAGGCATCCTTGTCTGGTTCCCGTTCTCAAGGGAAATGCTTTCAGGCTCTCTCCATTTAGAGTGATGTTGGCTGTTGGCTTTGTATAGATGCCCTTTATTATGTTGAGGAATTTTCCTTCAATTCCTATTTTGGTGAGAGTTTTTATCATAAATGGGTGTTGAACTTTGTCAAATGCCTTTTCTGCGTCTATTGATAAGATCATGTGGTTTTTGTCTATTGTTTTATTTATATGGTGGATTCCATTATTTTCTAATATTAAACCAGCCTTGCATACCTGGTATAAATCCCACTTGGTCGTGGTGAATTATTTTTTTGATGTGTTGTTGAATTCTATTGGCTAGAATTTTGTTGAGGATTTTTGCATCTATGTTCATGAGGGATATAGGTCTGTAATTTTCTTTTTTTGTGGTGTCTTTACCTGGTTTTGGTATCAGGGAGATGGTGGCTTCATAGAATGAGTTGGGTAGTATTCCGTCATTTTCTATGCTTTGAAATCCCTTTAGTAGTAGTGGTGTTATCTCTTCTCTGAAAGTTTTGTAGAACTCTGCAGGATAGCCATCCAGGCCAGGGCTTTTTTTTTGTTGGGAGTTTTTTGATTACGGTTTCAATCTCTTTTTTTGTTATGGGTCTATTTAGTTGTTCTACTTCTGATTGTGTTAGTTTAGGTAGGTAGTGTTTTTCCAGGAATTCATCCATTTCTTCTAGGTTTGCAAATTTGTTACACTACAATTTTTCATAATAAACTGATATGATTCTTTTAATTTCAGTTGGGTCTGTTGTGATGTGGCCCTTCTCGTTTCTTATTCGGGTTATTTGTTTCCTTTCCAGTATTTCTTTAGTCAGTCTAGCCAATGGTTTATCGATTTTGTTAAGTTTTTCAAAGAATCAGCTTTTGGCTTTGTTAATTCTTTCAATTGTTTTTCTGTTCTTTAATTCATTTAGTTCAGCTCTAATTTTTATTATTTGTTTTCTTCTGGTGCCTGATGGATTCTTTTGTTGCTCAGTTTCTATTTGTTCAAGTTGTAGGGACAGTTCTCTGATTTTGGCTCTTTCTTCTTTTTGTATGTGTGCATCTATCGATATAAATTGGCCTCTGAGCACTGCTTTTGCTGTGTCCCAGAGGTTTTGATAGGAAGTATTTTCATTCTCATTGCATTCTATGAATTTCCTTATTCCCTCCTTGATGTCTTCTATAACCCAGTCTTTTTTCAGGAGGGTATTGTTCATTTTCCAAGTATTTGACTTCTTTTCCCTAGTTTTTCTGTTATTGATTTCTAGCTTCATTGCCTTGTGGTCTCAGAAGATGCTTTGTAATATTTCGATGTTTTGGATTCTGCAAAGGTTTGTTTTATGACCTAATATGTGTTCTATTCTAGAGATGTTCCATGTACGCTAGAAAAAAAAGTATACTTTGTAGCAGTTGGGTGGAGAGATCTGTATAAGTCAATGAGGTCAAGTTGGTTGATTGTTGTAATTAGGTCTTCCGTTTCTCTGTTGAGCTTCTTACTGGATGTCCTGTCCTTCTCCGAAAGTGGTGTGTTGAATTCTCCTACTATAATTGTGGAGGTGTCTATCTCAGTTTTCAGTTCTGTTAAAATTTCATTTATGTATCTTGCAGCCCTGTCATTGGGTGCATAAATATTTAATATGGTTATATCTTCCTGATCAATTGTCCCTTTTATCATTATGTAGTGTCCTTCTTTATCCTTTGTGGTGGATTTAAGTTTAAAGTCTATTTTGTCAGAAATTAATATTGCTACTCCTCTTCTTTTTTGCTTATTGTTTGCTTGATATATTTTTTTCCATCCTTTGAGTTTTAGTTTGTTTGTGTCTCTAAGTCTAAGGTGTGTCTCTTGTAGGCAGCATATAGCCGGATCGTGTTTCTTTATCCAGTCCGAGACTCTCTGTCTCTTTATTGGTGCATTTAGTCCATTTACATTCAGTGTAATTATAGATGTGTTTAAAAAAAATTATTATTTTTTAACTGTTTAGTGGTGTCATTTTGATGCCTTTTTATGTGTGTTGTTGACAATTTCATTTTTCCAGTTACTTTTTTGTGCTGAGACGTTTTTCTTTGTAAATTGTGAGATCCTCATTTTCATAGTATTTGACTTTATGTTTGTTGAGTCGTTACGTTTTTCTTGGCTTTTATCTTGAGTTATGGAGTTGTTATACCTCTTTGTGGTTACCTTAGGATTAACCCCTATTTTTCTAAGTAAAAACCTAACTTGTATTGTCCTATATCGTCTTGTATCCCTCTCCATATGGCAGTTCTATGCCACCTGTATTTAGTCCCTCTTTTTGATTACTGTGATCTTTTACATATTGACTTCAATGATTCCCTGTTTTGAGCATTTTTTTTTTAAATTACTCTTAATTAGTTTTTGTGGTTTCCCTATTTGAGTTGATATCAGGATGTTCTGTTCTGTGACCTTGTGTTGTACTGGTATCTGATATTATTGGTTTTCTGACCAAACAATTTCCTTTAGTATTTCTTGTAGCTTTGGTTTGGTTTTTGCAAATTCTCTAAGCTTGTGTTTATCCGTAAATATCTTAATTTCTCCCTCATATGTCAGAGAGAGTTTTGCTGGATATATGATCCTTGACTGGCAGTTTTTCTCCTTCAGTGTTCTGTATATGTCATCCCATTGCCTTCTTGCCTGCATGGTTTCTGCTGAGTAGTCTGAACTTATTCTTATTGATTCTCCCTTGAAGGAAACCTTTCTTTTCTCCCTGGCTGCTTTTAAAATTTTCTCTTTATCTTTGGTTTTGGCAAGTTCGATGATAATATGTCTTGGTGTTTTTCTTTTTGGATCAATCTTAAATGGGGTTCGATGAGCATCTTGGATAGATATCCTTTTGTCTTTCATGATGTCAGGGAAGTTTTGTGTCAGCAGATCTTCAACTATTTTATCTGTTTTCTGTCCTCTCTCCCTGTTCTGGGACTCCAATCACACGCAAGTTATCCTTCTTGATAGAGTCCCACATGAGTCTTAGGGTTTCTTCATTTTTTTAAATTCTTTTATCTGATTTTTTTTTTCAGCTATGTTGGTGTTAATTCCCTGGTCCTCCAGGTGTCCCAGTCTGCATTCTAATTGCTTGAGTCTGCTCCTCTGACTTCCTATTGCGTTGTCTAATTCTGTAATTTTATTGTTAATCTTTTGGATTTCTGCATGCTGTCTCTCTCTGGATTCTTGCAGCTTATTAATTTTTCCACTATGTTCTTGAATAATCTTTTTGAGTTCTTCAACAGTTTTATCAGTGTGTTCCTTGGCTTTTTCTGCAGTTTGCCTTATTTCATTTCTGAGGTCATCCCTGATGTCTTGAAGCATTCTGTAAATTAGTTTTTTATATTCTGTATCTGATAATTCCAGGAGTGTATCTTCATTTGGGAAAGATTTTGATTCTTTTGTTTGGGGGGTTGGAGAAGCTGTCATGGTCTGCTTCTTTATGTGGTTTGATATCGACTACTGTCTCCGAGCCATCACTTCATATAAAGAAAAATTTTCTTGATATAGTAGTGATTTATTCTATATTTGCTCACTGAGTCTTATCTTGTTTTGTTTTCTTTCAATATACGTGGATGGGCTACTAGATTGTGCTGTCTTGTTTGTTGTAGTCCTTGACTTACTTATGACGTATTACCAGCTGGTTTGGGCTGTTGCCAGATATATATGCCTGAGTCTATTCACTATTCTTGAGTAGAATCCGAATTTTGTGTCATCAAGTGTATGCTGCACCCTAACACCTATCCACCTCAAGAAGTAGTGGTGATAGTTGTGTGCACCAGATTCTATTAGCAGCTGGGGTTCACACTCCAGGGGGGGCAGGATGCTGACAGGCTTCCCCCAAGTGTCAGTGAGGTAGATGTGTCTCTATTCCTATAGCACCTTGGTGGGAGGGCTCTGCAGCTGTACCTTAGGCCCCCAATGCAAGTACCTCTACGTGTCACCCTCCTTAGACCCCTAAGGCAAGAGGCTAGGTGGTCTGGGGGGAGCTTCAGCCCTCAGTTCCCTGTTGTGGGTCAGTTAGGGCTCTGTTGAATAAACAGAAATATCAGACCTGGGGAACTTGTTTTTCCAGTAAATCCACTAAAAAAAATGCAGTCAGATCCCTATGAGAACTGCCTTTGCATTATAACAGCCACCTTGTTCCCTGTAAGGATGAAAGCCTGAGATTTGGATCATATATGCTTGGCTGGAGCTGGTTCTGTGTTTTTAGTCCAATTAGGGAAGGATTTTTGGTCCCTGGGTTTTTTGTGATTGCTTCTCTCAGGACGGAAGAATGGGTTAGGAAAAGACCAAAAAAAAAAAAAGGGGAAAGCAAATCCATGGAGCTGGAGCCATTCTCCCTCTGGCTCAGGAAATTCCAATGTTAATGAAGCCGCCTGGGAAGGGGAGGGGAGGGTTCAGAAAAACAGCAGAGAGTAAAAAGTTGCTTATCTTGCTTGGGATGACTATTTTATCTGAGATTCCCGAGGGGCGTGTCACCTATGTGTGCTGGCTGTGTGGAGATTGTCCCTGAGGGTCTGGTCCACTGAAGCCACGGTCAGATCCTTCGCTGCCAATCCAAAGCCCAGCGTCAAGGTTTCCCTGCTGGGACGCTGCACTCCCGGCTCCAAAATCAGTTGCTACCTCCTGGGGACTTCTCGTCCCACCAGCCGCGTCACCGCACCGCCCCCACGGACCGGCTGGGCCCCCTCCCGGTGTTAGTTCAGGGGAGTAGGGCTGCGCCCCGTGTTTGCCCTGTGACCGGATGCCACATTCGGCTCCCCTGTGCCCAATCCAAAGTCCAGCGCCAAGGTTCCCCGGCTGGGACGCTGCACTCCCGGCTCCAAAACCAGTCACTGCCTCCCGGGGACTTCTCCTCCCGCCAGCCATGTGGCCGTGCCACCCGTGCGGACTGGCTGGGCCCCCTCCCGGGGTCAGTTCAGGGGGCTAGGGCTGTGCCCGTGTTTGCGCCGTCACAGATGTCGTGTTCAGCTCCCCTGCGCCCAGTCCTAAGCCCGGCGCCAAGGTTACCTGACTGGGACGCTGGCTCCAGGCTCCGAAAACAGTCGCTGCTTCCCCGTAGTTGTTCGTTCTCAGTCTCTGTCACTCAGGTCAACTCTTTAAATCTGTGTTTGTTGTTCAGCGTTCGTGGATTGTCATGTATGTGATCGATTCACTTGTTTTTCCGAGTCTTTGTTGCAAGAGGGATCCAAGGTAGCGTCTACCCAGTCAGCCATCTTAGCCCCGACCCTCTGCTTTCTTCTTGTATGATGTCCTTGATGTCATCCTACAACTTGCCTGGTCTTTGGTCATTAGTGTTCAATGTGCCACCTCTATTCTTGAGATGGTCTCTAAATTCAGGTGGGGTATACTCAAGTTCATACTTTGGGTGTAATGGGCTTGTTTTAATTTTCTTCAGCTTCATCTTCAACTCTCATGGGAGCAATTGATGGCCTTTTCCATAGTCAGCCCTGGCCTTGTTCTGACTGATGACACTGAGGGTCCCTATCTATTCTTTCCATAGATGTAGTTAATGTGTTCCCTGTGTATTCCATCCAGGGAGATTCACGTGTATAGTAGTCATTTATGTTTATATCAGTAGGCAAAACATATTACTAGAATAAAAGAATACAAGAAAAATCCAATTTTAAAAAAGGGCCAGAGTGTATTCAAACATGAGGACATCAAGAATGAGAAGGATGCACATAGTTCTAAAAATCCATTACTCCATGGATAAGTGTTTGAGAGGAAAGAGATGGGTAAAGAGAAGAGAGGAGGAAGAGGAAACCACTGGGCAGGAAGCAGATCATTTTACTAAAATGATTTTGTTGTTACCATACTTTCTTTTATGCCCACCTAATTTTATACTTGAAGTACAACTGGAGCTTACCAGAGTTGGAAATTAATATTAAAATATTTTAATAACAGCTTTATAGTGTGTAGGAGTCCCTGGATGGTGGAAATGGTTGATGCTTGGCTGCTAACCAAAAGGTTGGTGGTTTGAGTCTACCCAGAGGTGCCTTGGCAGAAAGACTTGGCACTCTGAGAAATCAGCTATGAAAGAACCTATAGAGGTATACTCACACAATGGAATACTACGCATTGATAAAGAACAGTGAGGTTTCTGTGAAACATTTCATAACATGGAGGAACCTGGAAGGCATTATTCTGAGTGAAATTAGTCAGTTGCAAAAGGACAAATATTGTATAAGTCCACTATTATAAGAACTTGAGAAATAGTTTAAACTGAGAAGAAAACATTCTTTTGTGGTTACAAGAGTGGTGAGGGAGTGAGGGTGGGAGAGGGGCATTTACTAATTAGATAGTAGATAAGAAGGACTTTAGGTGAAGGGAAAGACAGCACACAATACAAGAGAGGTCAGCACAACTGGACTAAACCAAAAGCAAAGAAGTTTCCTGAATAAACTGAATGCTTCAAAGGCCAGTGTAGCAGGGGCAGGGGTCTGGGAACCATGGTTTCAGGGGACATCTAAGTCAATTGGCATAACAAAATCTATTAACAAAACATTCTGCATCCCACTTTGGAGAGTGGCGTCTGGGGTCTTAAACGCTAGCAAGCAGCCATCTAAGATGCCTCAATTGGTCTAAACCACCTGGATCAAAGGAGAAAGAAGAACACCAAGGACACAAGGTGATTACCAGCCCAAGAGACAGAAAGGGCCACATGAACCAGCAACTACATCACCCAGAGACCAGAAGAACTAGATGGTGCTTGGCTACAATTGATGACAGCCCTGACAGGGAACACAACAGAGAACCCCTGAGGGAGCAGGAGAGCAGTGGGATGCAGACCCCAAATTCTCATAAAACGACCAGACTTAATAGTCTGACTGAGACTAGAAGGACCCCGGTGGTCATGGACCCCAGACCTTCTGTTGACAATGGGTTGGATAGGGATGCTGGTGAGGAGTGAGCTTCTTGGATCAGAAGGACCCTTGAGACTATGTTGGCATCTCCTGCCTGGAAGGGAGATGAGAGGGTGGAGGGGGCTAGAACCTGGCAAAATGGACATGAAAAGAGAGAGTGGAGGGAGGGAGCGGGCTGTCTCATTAGGGGGAGAGTAATTGGAGTGTGTAGCAAGGTGTATATGAGTTTTTGTGTGAGAGACTGACTTGATTTGTAAACTTTCACTTAAAACACTGTAAAAATTATTAAAAAAAAAAAACAAAACCTATAGAGCACAGTTTTACTCCAATACATGTGGGGTTGCCATGAGATGGAATCAACTCGATGGCAACTGGGACTTGGATGGTACTGAATGTTGTGATCCACAGGGTTTTCATGTTTGGTAAAGCAGAGGGCCAACAAAAACAAGTGAAATCCTCAGTGAGATAATTGACAAGATAGCTGCAGCAATGGACTCAAACGTACTAAAGATCACGAAGATGGCACAGGACTGGGCAACATTTCATTTCTGTTATACGTAAGGTCACTATGAGTGGAAGCTGACTCTAATGCAGCTAACAACAGCACAATAATAATGCTGAACACATCCTATACTGACACTAGAAACTGCCATTCCATTAACTTTACGTTAGTGTGGTGATTGCTCATTTGTTATTTAGTTTGATTATCACAACAACGCTGCACGTTTCCATTTAAGAAGGAATGAAATGGAAGGCTAGATAAATTATAACAGGATTTGAAATCAGGAAGCCCATCCATGTAGCCTATACCCTCATCTTACAGATGAGAAGATAGAAATTTAGAAGCATTAAAAATAGCACTCGTAGCTAGTTAATGGCCGAGCCTGGGCCCCCTTTCTGGCCCTGTAGTCCTGCAGACCTGCTTACTGTCTTCTGTAGAGTAATAACCAAGCCAACAGTGAATGCCTATACAATACTTGTCATGGGTCAGGAAGTATTCCACTCACTTTACACATATTAACTCATTTATCCTCAAAACATCCTGAAACAGGTATCCCCATTTTGCAAGTGATGACACTGTAGCACATAATATTTAAATAACTTGTCCAACATCATATACCCAGGCCAAGGATTTAAACTCTGATAGCCTGGCTCCAGAGTCTTTTAACCACTATACGAAATGCCCTAACTCAAACCTGATTTTCTTGCCCTTAGTTTCATTTTCACTATCACAAATAGAAAACTTAAAACTGTTGTCATTGTCTCAAGGATTCATAGGAGTCTCACATCTCTATATGTAACCAATGTGGAGGAGATTCCCCCGAGCTAAGCTGAAATAATATAGTCCTTTTGGGACAATTGGTACAGTTGCTGAATTTCTCCCTACAAGGCTCCCTCCCACTTTTGCCTTCAAAATGCTCCTTGAAAATTCAATCATTCATTCAACAAATATATACCATATGAGGGACTGGCGATGTAGCAGTGAACAAGACAGACATAACCCCTACTCACAAGGAAATTATGATTTAATCATGGTGTGAGGTAGGGAATTTGAGATGGGAGAGGTTAAGTTTTCTCATAATACCAGAAGAAAGTGGTCAGTTGTTGGAAAAAGATGTAACAAATTGTAGCTGAGAATAAAATAGGCTCCAGTGCATTAATAAGCACACAAGTCAGTATTAGGTAGGATCCTAGTAATGTTTTAGAAGAGAGACAGTGGTCATCATGTTGACAGCAATAAATACAGTAAGAGTGGTTAATACACTATACCATGTTGTATAACACTCGCTGTATTGCATGTTCAATAGCAAGACAAATTTTAATGCTCTTTTTAAAAAAATGTCTATTTGCCAAACTTTTTTTTTCATAGTTTCCAAGGAGAAAAGGCTTTATCATATCTATATTTGAGGGGAAGAAAGTTGCAAAATGTTTGAAATTAATGATTAGATAAATTCTCCCTTGGCTCCAAACCGAGCTCTAGTCCACAAAGACAAACATTTCCTAATATACCTTGCAATACCCTGGTAATTTCTAGAAGTTGAAACTATTTCAGCATTTGAGATTTAAGCCAGAAATAATTCTTCTATTTTTATCCACTAACAAGAGGGAGGTTATGATATCTTCTTTAATAGCATAAGGTCTATGGAAAGGGCTATATCTGATTTCATACCTTTAAAAAATCTTCATGTGGAATGCTGGTTATATTTTGGATTTGAAATTCAGGAGATGTTTATGCATTTAGACTGGTCAGATTTCATTATTTATGATGGTGATATAACTTTGAGTGTAGACAGTTAGACAGTAAATAGAAGTATTCAGTCTCCTATTCAGCATTTTTATTTATTTATGCCGATTCATAAATTCCATGCCATAGTTACATTAAAACAACTCTTACTTTATTTGCATGCCATCACAGGGAGAATTATGACCCCGAAATCACAGCAGGAAATCTCTCTTTTAGCTTTGGTGACTCCACAGGGTACCTACCCATCAATGGCTGGGATATTGTTTGTTCATTTTTGCCTTTGGTATTATTTTTCCCCTCACACAAATTGCTTTCCAACTGTTTCTGGAAACAGCATAGTTGTTTTCACTTGGAGCAGCCCACTGTTGGATGGTTATATTTCCTCTACTGTCAAATGTAGTAATTTGGTCAGAATCGTTGTACCTCTAATTACAAGTAAATCAATGCTTCATGTGGAATTCCTCATTTTTATTGTAGAAGTGTTAAATGCAATCTAGACTCATAGGATGGTTTATTTCCCCACTGAGTGGAGAGGTCATTAATCAAGTTTCTCCAAAATCATTGCAGCCACCACAGAAGCTAGATTGAACTAGAATCCATATTACCCCTAGAATCCTTCATGCATCCTAAGTCCTTCCTTCTCTCACACTTGCTAGTCTTAGAACAAATACTACTCTCAGTAGCCTTTAGTTGAGAACCTCATCTTATCTTTTTGTACAGTGCTATGTAATCTACTTTCACATATATATTTCACTTGGATCCCATACCTGCACACAACACCATCAGGTTGGGAGAAATGGAGAAACCATGACTCAGAAGCTAAATAACTTGTCCAGGATGACACAGGCAGCAAGTGACCATGCTTCTGACTCCCTGACCACTGCTTCTCCCGCTGTATACGCCATGGACGCCTCAACAAACCAAGTCAGTCAAATAGGGTTAAAGAATAGAGGTAATGTGTTTGAAAATTCACAAAAGGATGAGCATGCACATATGCCCTTTTATTTGGCTCCTTTAAAAAAACATGATCCTGGGGAAAAACACTAAACCTGTGAGCTGGCTCACTCTCAGGCTGGAGTGGCGGTGACTTTGGGTCACTTAACAATTGCTGTTGAGTTGACTTCAACTCATGGTGACCTCATGTGCAACAGAGTAGAACTGTGCTCCATAAGCTTTCGATGGCTGATTTTTTGGAAGTAGATCACCAGGCCTTTCTTTCAAGGCATCTCTGGGTGGGCTTGAACCTCTAACCTTTCTGTTCGCAACCAAGCACATTACCGTTTGCACCTCCCAGGGACTTCTTTTTGGTCATTGGATCCCTCTTTTTCCTTTCTCCTCTCTTTTACTTCAACCACATTTCCTCTTACATGTGCCCTTTTTGTTTTCTTCATTTTCCCTATTTTAGATCTCTTTAATTTGAGGTACTTTAGTCCCTCAGATTTCTCCCACTCCTTTAGCCAGTTTCATTTGATAAGATGCCCCTTTGTCTAGCATTGCTTTTCCTTACAGATAGCAGCACAATGAAAATAGTACGAGCTTTGACATTTTATCGACCTTCGTTCGAGCTTCAATATTCCATCACCAGTGTGTGACTGAATGCATGTAAAAAAATCTCTACCAAGCAAAAAAGCAGATAAATTTGAACTCACTTCTCAAGTTGTGTTGATGGTTTTAATAACAATTAAGTCAGTACACGCCTGATGCCTCACAGTGACGGTAATCCGTGAATATAAATTCCATTCCTTTGATAAAATGGTATTATATCTTCTGTGTGCATTAGGTTACTTAGTAACTTCTTATTTATAGTGCACTGCAATGATGCCTAGGGAATCTATAAGGGGAAAGCAAGGCTAAGATGAATTCAATACACATCCTATAAATATAGTATCTATTTGGCCCAAAATCTATATCATTAAGACGAATTTAAAGCATGTGAAATCTCCTACTGGAATGAAAACCTCTTAGTAACATATGCATGCAAATAACTTAAACCTTACATTTAGCAACTGGTAAAAAATATAGAGTCTTTCAATCCAGTGTCACAAGTCTTACTCCAAAAATATCCATGAACCTGAGTATACCTAATTAGTCTACCACTCATGCATTTATTAAATAAACTTTTATGGCGTTTCTATTATGTGTCTGGCTTCCTGGAGCCTATTTAGGTTTCAGGTAGAGAGGCACCCAAAAATCACAATGAGCATTCTTGAATTCTAACGTGTTCCCAGGGGTCTCTGGGTAGTGCCAACAGTTAATGCACTCAGGTGCTAATCCAAAAGTTGGAGGTTTGAGTCCACCCAGAGGAGCCTCAGAAGAAAGGCCTGTGGATCTTTCAAAAAATTAGCCAGTGAAAACTTCATGGAGCCTTTGGGAAAATTAGTAAAGTTCTTTAAGCCTCAGTTTTTGTTTGTTGAATAATACTCGAGCCTACATCGCAGTTGATTGAAAAATGTAATGAGATAGTATACGTAAAAAGCTCAGTACAATGTCTGGCATATAGACCCAAGAAATGTCATCTATTATTGTTATTATTATTCTGAGTCAGTGTGCTTGTGGCATAATGGTTAAGTGTTAGGCTGCTAACCAAAGAAGATCGGCAGTTCGAATTCACCAGCTGCTTTTTGGAAACCCTATTTTTTATGGGTTAGTTCTACTGTCCCGTGAGTTGGAATCAACTCGATGACAATGGGTTTGGGTTTTTTGTTTTTGTTATAAAAAAACAAAAAGAAAAACCTTGCAGAGCACAGTTCTGCTCTGACATGCATGAGGTTGCCATGAGTCAGATGGACTCAATGGAAAACTTTTTAAAAATAATTTTCTTGTTGTTGAGCATACACACAGCAAAATGTATACAGTTAACAGTCTCTACATATACAATTTAGTAACACTGGTTACATTCTTCCAGTTGCACAACCATTCTCACCCTTCTTTTCTGAGTTGTTCCTCCCCCATTAATATAAACTCACTGTCCCCTAAGGATCCTATCTAATCTTTTGAGTTGGTTTTGTAAATTTTATCCCATATAGATAGTTCTTAAAAGAGCATAATGCTCAAGGCAGACTTTTTACTAGATAAGCTAAACTATTGTTTGGTTTTGAGAAGACGTCAGGGGATATTTTTGGTTTAAAGTTTAAAGGTTTCGGGAATGGTTCCTGTCCTGGACCAGCCCAGGACAGGAACCATTCCCAAAACCAACTCTTCAGACATGGATTAGACTGGACAATGGGTCGGAGAGGGATGCTGGTGAGGACTGAGCTTCTTGGATCAGGTGGACACTTGAGATTATGTTGGCATCTCCTGCCTGGAGGGGAGATGAGAGGGTGGAGGGGGTTAGAACCTGGAAAAACTGGACACGAAAAGAGAGAGTGGAGGGAGAGAGCGGGCTGTCTTATTAGGGGGAGAGTAATTGGGAGTGAGTAGCAAGGTGTGTATGGGTTTTTGTGTGAGAGACTGACTTGATTTTTAAACTTTCACTTAAAGCATAATAAAAATTATTTTTTAAAAAAAGTTTTCTCAGGGCAAGAGTTTTGAGAGCTCATTCAGCCTCCATCGTTCTGGAAAGTCTGGAGTCCATGAGAATTTGAAACTCTGTTCTGCATTTTCCCCCTTTAGATCAGAATTCTACAGAATCTTTAAGCAAAATATTCAGTAATGGTAGCCAGGCACCATCCAGTTCTTCCGGTCTCATGACAAAGGAGGCAGTCGTTCAAGGAGGCAATTAGCCACATATTCCATTTCCTTCTCCTATTCCTGACTCTCTTTCTCCATCTGTTGCTCCAGATGAATAGAAATCAATTGTTGTGCCTTAGAAGGCCACTTGCAAGTTTTTAAGACCCCAGGAACTATGCAACTAACTAGAAGATAGAAAGAAGCACTAAACACGTTATTAGGCCAATTAACTGGTATATGGCAGGAAACCACAACCCTAAACCTCAAACCAAGAAACTAAATCCCATGAGGTGTTTGGCTGTACATAAGCAGCCTCAGCGGCTACTCTTTTTTTTTTTTTTGGTCATCGTTGTAAATATGTGTATCACCCAACTTTTGTCAGTGGCAACTTTTTTTTTTTTTTCTTTTTTAATGTGTCCTCAGTTGTGGAGAAATCTAAGATAGGCTTCAAGTACACTTAGAATCCATATAATTTCAGAATAGACCTGAAACTAAGGAATCTCTGCCCTGTGGAGCTATTGCATGATAGTGTGTATTGGGAAGGGGGAAGTGGCCACTTCAGTTTAGCTCATTGGTGTTATTTCTACCTGACTTCGGGGCTTATATATCAGTGAAGTGCTGCCTTCTCAGCCTCTAGACCTGACTCTGCAGACCTACAGGAAAGTGATGCAAGAATACTCTTCTTAGTTTGGATTCCAATTGCAATCTTGAATGTTAAAGGTGACAGAAGCCATGGATCATCTTATCCATGTCCATATTTTACAGACAAAGAAACTGAGGCCCAGAGAGGCTAAGAGACTAGCCTAAAGTTGCACATCTGGTTAGATGACACGATAGACTGGGCTGAACGTGAGGCATCAGGGGCATCTGGACACCAGACAGCGATTACTGCTTTCTCCAGCAGAGTGTCCACATGAAGTCAGGGTTTGGCTACTGGGCTTTAGTTCCCCCGTAACAGTTCACGTGGGGAAACTAAATATTTCAATGATTAGAGTGTGGTAAGAGGTGCTTATATGAGATCTTTGCTTTTTGTGCAATATTTAAGAACATGAGTCAAAAAACCTACCAAAAAAAAAAGGCTTTTATGAACTCATATAAAATTTTTTCCTTCGAAAATGGTACAAATTTTCTTGGTGAGAATTTTAGGCTACAGGTTTGATGACACTGTTAAGGGCAACTTTCTTTTGGAAAGATGTTTAGGGAGAGTCTTATGGATTGATGAATTCCAGTGCTTGTTTCTAAATATCTCCTTCAGAGTCATAGAACATAGTCTTCCTCTATGAAGAAAGGTCTGATGGTGGGAAATGATCACAATTTGATATTAAGTGAAAACATGAGATCCCAAATATGTGTGAAAAAAATTGTGTGAGAGAAAAAGACTGAAAGAAAATATTTCAATAGTACTTATCTCTGGATTGTGGGTGATTTGTTTTCTTTTTAATACTTTTTGACATTTTCTCATTTTTCTGCAATGAATATTAATTACTTTTATTATTAAAAACTTGTGTGTATGTACATATGTGTACATTGCATATGCCTATATATATATTTTAATATTTTTAAAGAGTCGCTATCTTCTTGGTATTGGCTTGGTGTTAGTTATCATAACCAGAGTAAAATTCCTAAAGGAATGAAAGACTGGGGGGCAGAAGGGGTGGGAGGAGCATAAAATCATTTTCCTAGACATATAGGATCTGCAGTCCTAGATAGATTGCCCCCTAGTGGTCACAGGCAGTCAGGCTGTGAATAATCAATGGACCCTCCTAGGTGGTATTTAGGCTGGGGTCAGGGAATAAAGCAGGTCTGAAAGTAGACAGCCGTGACCTCTCTCTACTCCCATTCCCTACCCTACCACCTACAAACATTGAAGTTTGAGGAAGCAGCTGCTAACCAAAAGGTTGGCAGTTCAAATCCATCAGACGCTCCTTGGAAGCTCCATGGGGCAGTTCAACTCTGTCCTATGGGGTTGCTACAAAGCGAAATTGACTCAACAGCAACGGGTTTGGTTCTTTTTTTTTTTTGGTTTTTCTAATCTGCCATGGGATAACTTGCTTCCCAATAATATCCTCACCAACCCCCCTCCACCATCACTTGCAAGGAAAAAAAGAGAGAAAACAAAGACTCTCATGATTAAAATTGTTGACTTTGACTTAAAAAATGTAAAAGAAATATATGGAGGGAGGTAGAAGGAGGCTGGGAAACTTTAATTAATACACATGCACTAGTATTTTTTTTGTTTAGTATTAGACAGGAGTACGTTTTACTACAGTTGCTAACTTGAAAGAAGAGAGTGCCATTGAAAAGTAATAAAGGGTTAAGCTATCATGAAATCTTAACAGTCCAGGGTTTTGTGGGAGGACAAACTGGTAATATGAGGCTATGTTATAGATTCAATTGTGTCCCCCCAAAATATGTGTTCAAGTCTTACCCCATACCTGTGAATGAGATCCTGTTTGGAAGTAGGGTTTGTCATTTGTTATGTTAATAAAGTTATGATGGGGTAGAAGGGTCCTAAACCTAAACCCTTCCAGTGGTGTCTTATAAAGGGGACAACAGACACAGAGAGACAGACACACTCACAGGGGAAGATGCCACGTGAAGATGGAGGCAGATACATTTACAAGCCCGGAAACGCCAAAGATTGCCTTCAGCTACTAGAAGATGGATGTCCTGAATTCAGATCTCTAGTCTCCAGAACTGTGAGAAAATAAGTTTCTTGTGGTATTTTTTGTTACAACAAACTAAGACAGTGTCGTAGGTCTTTTCCTTCACAGTTATCTCAGCCTCCTGCCCTCTGGTTTCCTAGATGCTCTGCAGGCATACTTATTCTGTAGAAACTGCTGAACTCCTCACCCACCTCTTCAGCCTATGTGTCAACACTGGCCCAAAGGTACAGGGACAGGTGAGGAAAGACTCTTGAGAAGTGTACCTGGAAGTCCAAACCTGGCAATAAAAGTAAGATTTTTGGCATGGTAGAGTTAAGAAAAGTCTGCATAGGGTTACCAGATAAAATACAGGACAGCCCGGTAAAATTTGAATTTCAGAAAAAACAATGAATAATTTTGTATGAATATGCATATTTATACTAAAAAATTATTTGTCATTTCTCTGAAATTCAAATTTAACTGAGTATCCTATATTTTTATTTGCTAAATTTGGTAATCTTAATCTTGAGTAAGGTGATGATGTTCAACAATGCAAAATGTTAATCCAATTAAGCATCTAAATACCATTGTCAGTCTAGTTCTTATCATTTTCTTGTTTTAAACGTCTGGTTCAAAATTGGGAAAGGTATACAGCAGGGTTGTATCTTTCACCTTATTTATTCAATCTGTGTGCTAAACAAATAATCAGAAAAGCTGGGCTATATGAAGAAGAATGCTACGTGAGAATTGAAGGAAGACTCAAACAATCTGAGATATGTAGATAACACAACGTTGCTTGTTAAAAATGAAGAAGACTTGAAGCATTTACTGAGGAAAGTCAAAGACTATAGTTTTCAATATGAATTACACCTGAACATGAAGAAAATGAAAATCTTCACAACTGGACTGATAAATAATATCATGATAAATAAAGAAGAAAATAAAGTTGTCAATGATTTCATTCTACTTGGATCAGCAATCAACATCCATGGAATCAGCTGTCAAGAAATCAAAAACGTGTTTCATTGGACAATCTGATGCAAAAGACCTCTTTAAAGTTTTAAGTAGCAATGGTATCACTTTGATGAATAAGGTGTGCCTGACCATGGTCTTTTCAATTGCCTCATATGCATGAGGAAGCTAGACAATGAAGAAAGAAGACAGAAAAAGAATTGATGCGTTCTAACTGTGGTTTTGGCAAATAATATTGAATATATCGTGGATTGACAGAAGAATGAACAAATCAGTCTTAGAAGAAATACCGCAATAATGCTCTTTAGAAGTGAGGATGGCAAGTCTTTGGCTCAATTACTTTGGACAGGTCATCAGGAAAGATCAATTGCTAGAAAAGGGCATCATATTTGGTAAAATACAGGGTTAATGAAAATGAAGGAACACTCAATGAGATGGTTTGACACAGTAGCTGCAACAGTGGACTCAAACCAGTGATCGTGAAGATGGCACAGGACCAGGCAACGTTTCATTCTGTTATACACAAGGTTGCCACTAGTGAGAGCTGACTCAACGGCAACTAACAACCAATTCATAAATTCGGGATCTGTAACTTCAATAATCTCTTTCATTGGTTGGAATAGAAATTAATAATGATCAATCTGAGTTCTCCACGTAATACATATCTTCCATATTTAAGAATAATCTAATTGGTAATAGATTCTTCTCATTTTCAAAAATTAGCTTGACAGCCATCAAGATAGACAGGGATGTGTGTGTGTGTGTGTGCACGTGTGTGTGTGAGAGAGAGAGACTACATTTAATTCATATAATTATTGGATCACAGGTCCGCTGATACATGTCTATCAAGAAGATGGTGTTTGAAATATTTGTGACAGTCTCAGCAAGGCGTCAATCTCTTGCTATTTCACAAAGGCCATAAGCCCAGTGATGACTATTTCTTCTTGTAACAAAGAAGACAGTAAAATCAAAAGGAAACTATTCAAAGTGGGATGAAGAGAACTGGCACTAGAAAAAATTACACTGTGACTGGGAAAAATAGAAAAAGATTACAAAAATTCTCCATCATGGGCATACTACAATCACTAGCTTTGTTTCTTATAAAGTTGCCTTTCCTATTGTACTAAACCTGTACTTCCCCAATGTCTAAGAGAAAAGGATTTGGAAACCAGCAGAAAGATAAAGCGTTTCCAAATACCAACAGGTAAATTCAAGCAACTAGTGTTTGGATAGAGCAAGCAGTTGCTGAGTAGTAATGCTCAAAATCAAGGTCAAAGATGCAAAGCAAAATTGCTCTATCACAAATGGTTAATGCCTGTGTTCCAGTAATCCACCATGGAAGTCAGTGCCCAAGAACAGGCATGGAGCCAGAAACAGGATGGAAGCACCTCAGTAGTGTAGTGGAAAAGGCACAGGATCAGAAATTCTGAATTTTGGACACTGCCCTGCCGGTAACTAGCTTTGACTTTGTACAGGTTCCTCAGTTTCTTCCTCTACAGAACTAAAAAGTTGGATAAGACTAAACTTGTAAGCTGCCTTTCAGACTGAACTCTGAAGAACCTCAATTCAGTAACTTTTTCCAAAACTTGGAACTCTTTTGCCCTTTCTCCTTCTGCCTCTCCTCCATACCTGCCTGGCAAAGCCCTAACCCTCAATCAAGCCAACTATCTATAATCAACTATCACCAACCCCCAGGCAGCTGATAACCATGGGAGAAAGTGATGCAACTGAGCAGATGAGTGCACCCAGATCCATAGGCAGAGCCTCCACTCTCATTCAACTAAGGCCCTCTCTTCCACTTCAGAAAAAAGAGAAAACTGCCTCAAATTCTGTCCTCCTGTCTGCTCTGGACCTACTGCCATTGCACCATTTGTTTTCCTCTTCATGTCTTGTCCAAAGATAATAACTCCACTCATGCCCTAGATGATGCTCCATTGATGGTCATTTCTCTAGGATAATTTTTTTCTCTTTTTTACCAGAGGATTCCACTCAGCATAAAATATCTATTAAGAAAAAAACAAAACCTCCCTAATCTGTAATGATTGCTGTTTCCTTTCTTAAGAGTTAAATTTTTGAAAGAGTAGTCTCTACTTCTCTACTCTCTTATTCCAATTCCCTATTTCATTCACTTCTATCTTGCTTTGACACCCTGCCACTCCAGTGAAGTCACCTCTGAGGCCATTGCTGACCTTATTGCTAAATCCGGTGGACACTTTCCAGCTCTTAGGACTCACAGCATTTTCACTGAAATGTCTGCTCTGAAAGATCCTCTCCCTTGGCTTTTATGTTATTTCTGTCTCTGCTTTGCTCCTCCTTTACCTCTTCAGTCTGCCCCTTACATGTTTGTGTTCTTCCAGGGTAGTGTCTCAGGCTCTTCTTCCCTGGATACATTCACTCACCAACCTACCAACAGGTATGATACTGCTTACAGAACACCTCCAATAAGATGTTCCAAACCTAGTGTTTAACTCTTGAAAAACTCAACTAGTCACCTTTGCCACTAAGCACTCTATTTTCTTTCTCAGTTTGGGGAACCAGCAGCCATCCAACCACCAATATCAGAAACCTTGGCACCTCCTTAAATTAACCATTTCTCTCACGTCAATTGTAATTGGTCATGGAATCCCATCAATTCCACCTCTTTAATGTCATATTCATTATCAGGCTGATCTGATCTTGACACATCAGCTACCACCCTGTAACACTCATTGAAAATCCTTAGTGATTCTAGAATCTACAGGACAAAGTAAAACTCGTCGTCATGGTCCACAGGCCTTTTAAAAACCATCATTTTCAGTCACTCTCCTGTGTTGCACCCGTATATTTGCCAAAATATTTTGCCAAACCTAATGTCTGCAGTCTCCAAAATGTGTCATGCTGTCAAACTCCAGGCCTTTGTACATACTTATCCTTATGCTGGGATACTTTCACTACTCTTCAGGACTCATTTATTACAAGAAGTCATTCTTGATGCTGCAGTCTAAGATGGTGCTCCTTCTGTGTGCTCCCCAGAGGCTAGTGCTTTTTTATATAGCTTATTATTTTTCTAGGGCAACCACAGTTTCCCTCCTGGTCCCCCCAAATTTATGTCTGTCACATGTGTAAGATACATTCATCTAATCTCAGCATCCCCCAAAATATTATCCCACTGCAGCATTAACTCTAAACACAAAATACCATCTAAATACTGTTCACTCAAAAAGTTCTAAATCTCATCATCTAAATCATCCAAATCAGGTACAGATATGATCCATCTGGGGACAAATTTCCTCTCCATCTGTGGACCTGCAAAACCAGGAAACAAGTTATCTGCTTCCAAAATAGAATGGTCGGACAAGTATAGGGTAGATATTCCATTCCCATGAGGAGAAAATGGAAGGAATAAAAGGTCACTGGTCTAAAGCACTCATCAGCTCAATGGCAATGGGTGGGCTGGTCTAAAGTAGGAAACCTTAGTGGCATGGTGGTTAAGTGCTACAGCTGCTATCCAAAATGTCAGCAGTTCGAATCCACCGGCACTCCTTGGAAACTGTATGGGGCAGTTCCACTCTGTCCTATAGGGTCGCTATGAGTTGTAATTGACTCGACGGCAACAGGCTTTGGTTTTTGGTCTAAAGTAGGACCTCTGGCGGTGCAGTGGTTAAGAATTTGGCTGTTAACTAAAAGGTCAGCAGTTTGAATCCACCAGGTGGTCCTTGGGAACTGTATGGGGCAGTTCTACTCTGTCCCATAGGGCTGCTATGACTTGGAATAGACTTGACGGCAACGGGTTTGGATTTTTTTTTTTGATTGGTCTAAAGTAGGAGCTGTGGTGGCACAGTGGTTAAGAGCCCAGCTGCTAACCAAAAGGTCAGCAATTCGAATCCACCAGCTGCTCCTTGAAAACCCTCCCTATGGGGACAGTTCTACTCTGTCCTATGAGCTGGAATCAACTCAGCAACAACAGGTTTGGTGTTTTTGGTTGGTCTAAAGTAAATTCATGACTCAGCAGGACAAGTTACATTAGGTTTCAAGGCCTGGGACTAATCCTCTGGGCCCACCGCTCTGCTCTCCGGGCCTTTGGCCTCCCCTTCTGGGCTTGTAGCAGCAGCAATAGCCCCATTCTCTGAGCCACATTTTGAGCCAATTTTTCTTTTTCTTAAAGGATAACACACGTTTGCAGCCAAGTACCTCTATCAGACTGTTTCCTACTTGTTTCCTCCCTTATGGAAGTCCAACACTCTTTCTTCATTTTGTCCCGTCTCTGTTCCTTTCAGTCCAGTGTTTCAGCTGGCACGACATTCTCAAAAACCTCTTTGGCCTCTCATGCAATTCAGGAGGGTCCACCCCATGAGACAAGAGGGTCCTCAACAGATCTTTGGATAACGCTATCTCAACTCCAGGCTTTTGCTGAGATGGTTGTTTGGATCCATGACTCACATACCTAACCTCTTCAGCAAAAGTTTGTCCAGGCACATCATTGACCCTGTTTCCAAAGCACATTATTTGGATACGCTGAGAATTCTCCAAATCATCAAGTGCTGATTCCCTTTTGTTTTACAATTACTTTCTCAATTTATCTCTTTACTCTTGCATTTTTCTATAAGCAGCAAGGAGAAAAGAGGCCATGCCTTCCACACTTTACCTGGAAATTTCCACAGCTAAATATCCAAATTTATCACTCGTAAGTTCTACTTTCCACCCAACAGCAGGATCCAGTTCAGTCAAGTTTCTGCCGCTTTATAACAAAGATCACTTTGTCCCAATAACATATTCCTCAATTCCACTTGAGACTTCACCAAAATCACCTTTAATAACCATATTCCTATCAACAATGCAAGGAAATGTAGCACAGTCACGTCCAGTCATGCAGGCAACATCCAATTGCATATATGTCTGTGGTCCCATAAGGTTGTAACAGAGCTCAGAAATTCTGACCAGAGAACAGGGCATAGTGGATTTAGGCATGTCTGCACTTGACCTGGTGTCACAGTTGTTAAGAGCTCAGCTGCTGACCAAAAGCTCAACAGTTCGAGTCCACCAGGCTTCTCCTTGGAAACCCTATGGGGCAGTTCTACTATGTCCTATAGGGTCGCTATGAATTAGAATCAACCAGGGGACAATATGTTTAGTTTGGTTTAGCACTCAACAATCATGATGATCCTCAAAAACAAAGTTCTCCAAGCTGTTAAAGGATCAGCTCCACTGAAAGCTACGAGGCTAATAAAAATGCCAGAGGACCTGAATCAGATACGGAGAAATTGCCAGTGACATGGATTGAGGACCAAACATAAAAGCAAATCCCTCTCAGCATGTTGACAATCTCCGACAAGTCACAGAGCTTGTTTGAGATGCTTAAAGAAAAAGCAGGACCAGGCTACAATCTCGAGCTCAGTGCTACCTCTGTATAGTTCAAATGCGTCAAACAATGTTTTTCATGCAAAATGTGAAAGTGAGGGGTGAGTCTTCAAGTACTGATCCAAAGGAAGCAGGATAATTTGTTGAAACCTTAGATATACTAATTGTAGGGGGAGGTTATTGGCCCCAGCAAATTTTTAACATGGATAAAACTTCCTAATTCTGGATATAAATGCCTGAAAGGAACTTCATCTATAATACGGTGTTCACACAATGTCTGAATCACATAACATCCTATTTCACAGAATGTGTTGTGGACATTAAGTGTTGTATGACTGTGTATGGATGGGTAGCCAAGTGAGAGATTGGAAAAAAAGGAGGGACAATGAATTCTGGCGTAACATATACTAGTCTGAGGTATTTTTCTAAAAAGAGTTATTATTAATGAGTTGACTTCGAGTAGAGGGGCATTGAAAGGAGTTCCCTGGAAGAGAGAATGGGGAACAATAGAGTGGGAGGACATTCAAACCTAATGAAAATAGCCACACTAAGATATTTCAGCATCTGGACTGGGAAAGTAAAACAAAGAAGAAGAGAGAAATAATGGCTGAGGGAAAAAAGTGATTGTCTAGGGCAGAAGATGCCTTTATGCTCTGAAAAGTAAGAAATAGAGGAAGAAAGTAGGGGTATATATTGTCAGCTTTCTGCTTCTGTAAGTGGAACCTAGGAATTTTGGATATGGCTTTGCTCCCAAATATCAGAGAATTGATACAGGAAATCTAAACTAAACTGAGATCTACAGAGCTTGGGATACTTCAGATTGACAGGAAGGGAACATAGGCAATTATAACAGGGAAGAAAGCTCAGTAATGAAATCCTGGGAAGATGGTAACTTAGACACAGGCCCTTGACTGCATCTCCCTCCTAACTCCGTTTCTGTAGGGATGCTACCACAAAGGTAGGCAAGCCACAGAGCACTGAGGGCATGCAGGGGTTATAGATTGAAGTCTACTTTCTGAGCAGAGTGCTTGATCCTTACTGAGGCTAGAGATTAAAAGCCCAGATTGTGTGCATCTCTGAGGGACGAGATGCCACTAATTCCCTTAGGGGACAGCGAAGCTACCTGTATTCCTTTTATCCTAGGAGGACCTGCCACTCAAGTGCACTCAGAGGGAAATTATACTGGGTGCTTGAGTTATTTAGTGTCCATGATTGGAAGAGAGTTACTTCTGTACTTAGAGGGACCCAGGAGCAAAGAGGCATTTTCTTTCTGTCTAAGCAGGTGGGGTAGATTTTGACAGATTATTTACCACCATTTCATGACAGTAGAATTTTATATATCCTTTTTTCTACTACGAATTGCCACTACTCCAGAAACCCTAAGGATCTGAACTGATTACTGACATAATACCAAACCATGGCCAACTTGAAAAAGCAACTATTCGCATAAGGAGACTTAAAAACCAGAGGTAGGGATATCAAGTTGAATTTTTAGGATAGTTGACTCAGAGGGAAGACGAATAGAAGAATATGAAGAAAAAAATTAATTTCATGGTGAAACAGCTGGAGCAAGAAAGAAGACAAGTTAAAACAGAAATAAATATTTGAACTGTAAGAGCAGTGGTGGTCTGAGGATCGGTTAGAAAAAGTTTGTTGTTGTTGTGGTTAGTTGCCATCAAGTTGATTCCTACTCATGGCGACCCCATGTGTTCAGAGCAGAACTGCTCCATAGGGTTTTCAGAAGCAAATCAGCAGGCCTATCTTTGGAAGCAACCCTGGGTGGGTTCAAACTGCCAACCAATTGGCTAGTACTTGAACATTTAACCATTTGTCCTACCCAGGGGCTCCTAGAAAAATACTAATAGGGCAAAAATACAAGGAGATAGAAATCATTGGGGAAAGATAGGAGATGAAGGATAGAGCCAGAAAACTAAAAATTCAAATAATAAGATTCTCAAAGGAGAAAAATAATACGTGGCTAAGAAATAATTTATTAGAAGAAAAAATCTCTAGTTTGAAGAAAAAAACTGAATGAATATTTTGAAAGTGTCCAGTGAGCTCCATCAGGATTAATGAGAAAAATAACAACAACAACTCACAAACATGATAACAAATTCTGGAGAAATTTCTTAATCCCGAGAATAAAGAGAAAATATAAGATTCTACACCGAAGGGGAGAAAAATAGACTAGTATAAGACTTTTCATTTGCAACATCGGTTGAGAAAAGAACAGACTTAAAAAACCATTATAATTCACCTGTTAGGGAAAAAAGAAAGACATTGTTAGATACGCAAATATTCATATTTTATGTTTCACAGATAACTCTATCCAAGAAAAATACTCAAGGATATAATCTAACCAAGTGTAATTAAATCAGAACAAAGATCTCAAGGCAGGGGATGATGACAAAGAGAGAATGTAATGGTGCAAACAAAAACATTTAATGTGATGGAAATTTGTAACTTAAGTGTTGGAACAGAAAGAGCATATTGAAGGGAAAATCAAATAATAGGCTGGAACTAAATGTTTTAAACTTCCTAAATAAAATTTGGATGGGGCAAACTGCAGGGAATGAGGAGAAAGTGGCTAAAATAAAGTTTTTTAAGGGTGGGAGGAGGGTGGGGATGTAAATTTTCAAAGGTTCATCTTGGTAGGGTTGGGAAAGGAGCATGCAAGCTCATTTTATTGATGAGGTATACGGTTATTTTTAATAAAATGGAGAAATATATGTACAGTTATGATTGTTACAAACAGAAAGTAACCGTTTGTATATTTTTTTAAAACACTAAGAAAGTTCCAAAGTTAGCAAGCCTTTAAAAGGAGGGAGGAATACACTTCACCATGCCCAAAAAAGTAAGGGAATGGAAAAAGAGGAAGCAAAGTAAAACAAACACTAACTATAAAATAATATGGAAGGAATAAAGTCATGCAAATCAAATATTAAAACTAATAGGGACAGCTTTAAGGACTATAAAAGGATGAACACTCTCAAATTTGGCTACAATGTTTAAAAAAATTCAGTGGAATGATCATTCCAAGAATGACACATAAAACAAATTGACACAAAATATTGGAAATAATGAAATGCAGAATCATAAACCCACATTGGTTTGGTGACTGGATCTATGCTAATCCCAGTATCCCCATAAGACAGGAGACCTGAAATGATATTATGAGATTTACTTCTGGACTTGTGGTCCAGGGCCAACTGAAAACAACTGCCAAACTCTTAGACAGGGAGGAGGGAGAGAGAGACATAAACAGGAAAACCTCCTACTTGAATGCTGGAGTTAAGAAATTATCATTGTGTTACTTTCATAGTAAAGATTGGATTTATCAAGAATCATCAATGCATGCCAAATCCAGGGGAAACTTTTAATCAGAAGCACGTTTTATACATAATCTTAGAGTGTCTCTTAAAGACTGCATATTAGTTGCAAGGGGAAAGTAAAAGCAGTAATTATATAGTGGAGACATTGGACAATACCTAGATTGGGTGATAAAAATTGACATTACCAATGAAGGATAAATGGACATTGTGTACCTCCAGGTGTAATACTTTGAGAAGGACACATCACTGTAGTATTCCAACCAAAGATGCATAACCTGGATCTAGTCATGAGGAAATATCAGACAAATCCAAAATTGTTGTTGTTAGGTGCCATTGAGGTTGTTCTGACTTATAGTGACTCTACATACAACACTGCCCTGTCCTGCACCATCCTTACAATTGTTATGCTTGAGCTCATTGTTGCAGCCACTGTGTCAATCCATCTCATTAAGGGTCTTCCTCTTTTTCACTTACTCTCTACTTTACCAAGCATGATGTCCGTCTCCAGGGACTGGTCCCGCCTGATAACAGTCAAAAGTATGTGAGATAAAGTCTTGCCATCCTTGCTTCTAAGGAGCATACTGGCACTACTTCTTCCATGACTGATTTGTTTGTTTTTCTGGCAGTTTATTCAATATTCTTTGCCAACATTGTAATTCAAAGGCATCAATTCTTCTTCGGTCTTCCTTATTCATTGATTTTTTAAAATAACACAATCCTTTTTTTTATTCAAAATTAAGAATTGATATTAAAAAAAGTGGGGGATTATGTTCTTCAAAAATGTTAATGTCATAAAAGACAACAAAAATGAAGTATAAATTTACCATATCTGGGGACTAAAAGACATGCCAACTACATGCAATACCTGATTCAGGACTGGATTCTATAATGGGGGGGATACAATTAAAAACACAATTGTGTATTATTCATTAAAGAAACTCTACTTCCCTTAACCTCTCATTATTGGGTCAGTAGGCAAAACTGGAATACAAGTGGTAGATTAAATCAAAGAATTATGTCCAGGTCAAATTTTACTTAAGTTGATGATTGTACTGTGGTTTCTTAAAAGAGCATCCCTATTTTTAAGAAATACATGCTGAAGTATTTAGGAACATTCTATTACGTATAACTTACACTCAAATGGTGCAGAAAAAATAAATCACACACACACATACAGAGCATGTGGAAATGATAAAGGAAATGGGATAAGATGCTAACAACAGGTGACTAGATAAAGAGATATGAGTGTTCTTTGTACATTTTTTTTGCAATTTTTCTATGTTTGAAATTTTTCCAAATAAAGGTTAAAAAATATCCCGCCCAAAATGAATGTGTAAAATACAATTACAGAACGTAGTCTAAGGTTAGTGTTAAGATCTAACATTAAGAAGGTCAGCAAAATCATCCATTAGCACATGAATTAATTGCACATAAATAAATAAAATTCATTTTTGTGGAACAGTCTGTTAAAGACTTTAAAGTAAATATACTTAGGATGATTAAAGAGATAAGTAAATATCCATTTAATGTGAATAAGGAAATATGAAAATTACAAAATAACAATAGGAAGAAATCAAACAAGAACAGATGGATATAGAAAAAAAATTGAAACCTCAGACCTGAAAAATAGTAATTAAGACAAAAAGTTAATACACTGGATAACCTCTAGACTGAACAAATTCAAGGAGTGAATTAAGCAGTTGAAAGATGATATTGAAACATTTAGTTTGAATGTAATACAGAAAGGCAGAAAAAAATGCAAGAAAAGTTGAGAAATACAGAGAGTAAATTCAGAGGTTCTCATGTACATACAATAGGTATTCCAGAAAAAAAAAAGTGGCAGAAAATGGCAGAGGCAATGGTTAAAACAATACTTGCCAAGACAGGAAAACAGTCAAGACACTTCTGCTTGTAAGTGTACCTCATGTACTAGGCAGTAAAGAACATTAAAGATAAAGAGAAAACATGAAAAGATTAAGATCAATCCTAAAAACAGAGAGAAAAAATTAACTACCAGGGAGTGTGTCTTAGCCTGACAGCAGACTTCTCAACAGCAACAAGATGTTGGAACATAATGGAGCAATATTTTCAAAGTGCTAAGGAAAATAACCTAAAAATTTATATCCAGCTAAATTGTCATTTAGTGAGTGCAAAGTAATTTCCAAACATAAAGACAACATGAGTTTTCTATCCACCGTCTTCAGTAAGTGATGTTAAGCCAGCTATTATACTCTTGCTTCTCATGTCCAAAGCTACCATTCTATTCTCTGCTTTTTGAATCTAGGGCTAAATCTCTGAAAAACACATGTCTCCTTTTCTTGATGGCTTCTTGAAGATGAAAAAGAGTTGACATCGAAGCTTATTAGGGGAGGCAGAGCCAAGATGGAGGAATAGACAGACTCTTCTGGTGAGCCCTCTTTATAACAAAGACCCGAAAAACCATGTGAAATGAGTACATTTGTGACAAGCTGGGAGGCCTGAGCATCAAAGGCAAGCTTAGATAACTAACTGACGGGCAGGGGGACGAAGAGACTGTTGAGAAGTGGAGAGGAATTACCCGACCTGAATCGCAGGGAGCCCTCAGACACCATTCCTGGAGCGGCTGTGGAGGAGGGCTGGTACTAGCGTTTGGCCGCAGTTTTCTCGGGGAGAAGCAGCCAGCCACACAGCCTACTCACACCTCTGGAACCTGAGGAGAACGGAGCTCTCAGCAAAAGCTAAGTACTTGTGTATATTTTACCATGCTCCCCCCACCCCCAAGCCGGCTTCAGTGGCTGAATCCCTGGGCCTGAGATAGACCCTGGTGAGCACCTAGAACCATCCTCCTGGCCTTGGGGAAGGAAAAAATTTGCAACTCAGGGGAAAAGATAATTTGCTAGCTCCATTAACTGGGGGAGCTCAAGACAGAAGCGGCTCCTGTCCAGGAATAAACCGTCCATGGACCTTGAGCACCTCTCCCTTCTGCATGAACCTGTGTGGGTGTATTTCGGGAGAACAGGCCCATGTTGGCAAACTCCAACCATTTCAGCTGTGTGGTGGAGAGGTGGGCATTTGATGTTTCACATTGCTTTGCCTATTAAACAAGGTCCTCACCTACCCACATCAGGGACCTAAGGACTGGTAGCTCCACTTAGGTGACCCAACCACCCGCGACAGGGCTCCAAAAATAACTGGTACCTCCCAGTCCTTACAACCAAAAACTTTGGGTGCCCATGGTCCCTCTGCAGAACCCACCCACGAGCACACTCTAGGGAACGGAGGCGCATTTCCTCAGAGACACTTGGGGATTGGTTCTCAGCCCCCTGCCTTGATCACAGCATGACCTCCTGCTGCAATCAGATACTGGTATATATGCCAATCACCCCTGCCCCTCTAAGACTGTAGGACAGAGCCTATACTACACACTTGATATCAGCTACCTGGAAACCTGAGCTGAATTCATACAAGAAAACTGAATGGCCTTCTAGACTGATAAACCTGATAACAGCTCCAGCCAGCTGGGGACAGGACACCAGAGCTCCAAAGGCGAAAATAATCAAGCTAGCTCACTCAAGCAACCCATAGGGGTATGCCAAAACAAAACAGAGCAAACAGCTATGACAGTAAGCAAGCATAAACTAATACAATAACTTATAGATGGCTCGGACACAACAGTCAATACCAAGTCACATAAAGAAACAGACCGTGATCACCTCAACAGGCTCTCATAATAAAGAATCCAGGGATCTTCTAGATGAAAGTGCATTCCTGGAATTACCAGATGCAGAATACAAAAGTTTAATATACAGAGCCCTTCAAGACATCAGGAAGGAAATGAGTCAATACGCAGAACAAGCCAAGGAAAACACAGGTAAAGCAACTGAAGAAATTAGAAAGATTATTTGGGAATGTAATGAGAAGTTTAATAAGCTGGAAAAATCCATAGACAGACAACAATCAGAAATTCAGAAGATTAACAATAAAATTACAGAATTAGACAACTCAATAGAAAGTCATAGGAGCAGAATTGAGCAAGTAGAAGCCAGAATTTCTGAACTTGAAGATAAATCACTTGGCACTAACATATTTGAAGAAAAATCAGATAAAAGAATTTTAAAAAATGAAGAAACCTTAAGAATCATGTGAGACTCTATCAAGAGAAATAACCTACGAGTGATTGGAGTACCAGAACAGGGAGGGATAATAGAAAATACAGAGAAAATTGTTGAAGATTTGTTGGCAGAAAACTTCCCTGATACTGTGAAAGATGAGAATGTATCTATCCAAGATGCTCATCAAACTCCACATAAGGTAGATGTTAAAAGAAACTCACCAAGACATATTATAATCAAGCTTGCCAAAACCAAAGATAAAGAAGCAATTATAAGAGCAGCAAAGGATAAAAGAAAAGTCACCTACAAAGGAGAGCCAATAAGAATAAGCTTGGACTACTCGGCAGAAAGCATGCAGGCAAGAAGGCAATGGGATGACATATTTAAAAAATTGGAGGAAAAAAATTGCCTGCCGAGAATCAAATATCCAGCAAAACTTTCTCTTAAATATGAAGGTGAAATTAAGACATTTCCAGATAAACACAAGTTGAGGGAATTTGTAAAAACCAAACCAAAACTACAAGAAATACTAAAGAGAGTTCTTTGCTTAGAAAATCAATAATATTGGGTATCAACCCAAGACTAGAACACTGAGCAGAGCAATCAGAAGTCAACCCAGACAGGGAAATCCAAAAAAACAAAGCAAGATTATTAGAAAAAAGAAAAAGAAGCCCAAAACAGGGTAATAGTGATGTTACTATATAAAAGAAGACAACATTAAAATGATAAAGAGGAACTAAGAAATATAATCATACACCTTCCATATGGAGAGGAAGACACGGTGATACAAAGACATAAAAGTTAGTTTTAAATTTAGAAAAATAGGGGTAAATAATAAGGTAACCACAAAGGAGACAAAGTATCCTACTCATCAAAATAAAATACAACGGGAAAATACAGACTCACCAGAAACAAAATCAACAACAACAAATATGAGGAAAGGACAATAGATAAAATCTGCTCAGCACATAAAATCAAGTGGGAAAAAGAAACTGTCAACCACACACAAAAAAAGACATCAAAATGACAGCACTACATTCATACCTAACCATAATTACCCTGAATGTAAATGGACTAAACGCACCAATAAAGAGACAGAGAGTGGCAGAATGGATTAAAAAACAAGATCCGTCTATATGCTGCCTACAAGAGACACACCTTAGACTTAGAGACACAAACAAACTAAAACTCAAAGGATGGAAAAAATATATCAAGCAAACAACAATCAAAAAAGAGCAGGAGTGGCAACATTAATTTTGGACAAAATAGACTTTAAAGTTAAACCCATCAGAAAGGCTAAGGAAGGACACTATATAATGATTAAAGGGACAATACACCAAGAAGATATAACCATATTAAATATTTATGCACCCAATGACAAGGCTGCAAGATACATAAACAACCACACTGAAAAGTGAGATAGACAGCTCCACAATAATAGTAAGAGACTTCAACACACTACTTTCGGTGAAGGACAGGACATCCAGAAAGAAGCTCAATAAAGACATGGAAGATCTAAATGCCACAATACACCAACTCGACCTATACAGAACACTCCACCCAACAGCAGCCAAGTATACTTTCTTTTCTAGTGCACATGGAACACTCTCTAGAATAGACCACATATTAGGTCATAAAGCAAGCCTTAGCAGAATCCAAAACATTGAAATATTACAAAGCATCTTCTCTGACCATAAGGCCATAAAAGTAGAAATCAATAACAGGAAAAGCAGAGAAAAGAAATCAAACACTTGGAAACTGAACAGTACCCTGCCCAAAAAAGACTGGATTATAGAAGAAATTAAGGATGGAATAAAGAAATTCATAGAATCCAATGAGAGTGAAAACACTTCCTATCAGAACCTTTAGGACACAGCAAAAGTGATGCTCAGAGACCAATTTATATCAATAAATGCACACATCCAAAAAGAAGAAAGGGCCAAACCAAAGAATTATCCCTACAGCTTGAACAAATAGAAAGAGAGCAACAAAAGAAACCCACAGGCAGCAGAAGAAAACAAATAATAAAAATTAGAGCTGAATTAAATGAAATAGAAAACAAAAACAATTTAAAGAATTACCAAGACCAAAAGCTGGTGTTTTGAAAAAATCAACAAAATTGACAAACCACTGGCCAAACTGACAAAAGAAAAACAGGAGAGGAAGCAAATAACCCGAATAAGAAATGAGATGGGCGATATTACAACAGACCCAACTGAAATTAAAAGAATCATATCAGATTACCATGAAAAGCTATACTCAAACAAATTTGAAAACCTGGAAGAAATGGATGAATTCCTAGAAACACACTACCTACCTAAACTAACACAAACGGAGGTAGAACACCTAAATAAACCCATAACAAAAGAAGATATTGAAAAGGTAATAAAAAAACTCCCCGCCCCCCGCAAAAAAAAAGCCCTGGTCGGGAGGGCTTGAATGCAGAGTTCTACGAAACTTTCAGAGAAGAGTTAAGACCACTACTACTAAGGGTACTTCAGAGCGTAGAAAAGGATGGAATACTACCAAACTCATTCTGTGAAGCCACCATATATATCCCTGATACCAAAAGCAGGTAGAGACACCACAAGAAAAGAAAATTATAGACCTATATCGCTCACGAATGTAGATGCAAAAATCCTCAACAAAATTCTAGCCAACAGAATTCAACAACATATCAAATAATTCACCATGACCAAGTGGGATTCATACCAGCTATGCAGGGTTGGTTCAACATTAGAAAAACAATTAATGTAATCCACCACATAAATAAAACAAAAGACAAGAATCACATGATTTTTTCAATTGATGTAGAATGGGCATTTGACAAAGTTCAACACTCATTCATGATAAAAGCTCTTAGCAACATAGCAATAGAAGGAAAATTCCTCAACATAATAAAGGGCATTTATAAAAAAAAAAAAAATTTTTTTTTATACAAAGCCAACAGCCAACATCACCCTAAATGGAGAGAGTCTGAAAATATTCCCATTGAGATCGGGAACCAGACAAGGATGCCCTTTATCACCGCTCTTATTCAACATTGTGCTGGAGGTCCTAGCCAGAGCAATTAGGCTAGATAAAGAAGTAAAGGGTATCCAGACTGGAAAGGAAGAAGTAAAAGTATCTCTATTTGCAGATGACATGATCTTATACACAGGAAACCCTAAGGAATCCTCAAGAAAACTACTGAAACTAATAGAAGAGTTCAGCAGAGTATCGGGATACAAGATAAACACACAAAAATCAGTTGGATTCCTCTACACCAAGAAAAAGAACATCGAAGAGGAAATCACCAAATCAATGCCATTTACATTAGCCCCCAAGAAGAGAAAATACTTAGGAATAAATCTTACCAGAGATGTAAAAGACTTATACAAAGAAAACTGCAGTATACTTCTACAAGAAACCAAAAGAGACTTAAAAAAAAAAACCAAACCCATTGCCGTCGAGTCAATTCTGACTCATAGCAACCCTATAGGACAGAGTAGAACTGCCCCATAGAGTTTCCAAGGAGCACCTGGCAGATTTGAACTGCCAACCTTTAGGTTAGAAGCCATAGCACTTAACCACTGCACCACCAGGGTTTCCTAAAAGAGACTTACGTAAGTGGAAAAACATAACTTACTCGTGGATAGGAAGACTTAACATTATAAAAATATCTATTCTACCAAAAGTGATCTATACATTTAATGCAATTCCAATCCAAATCTCAACGACATTCTTTTTTTTTTTTTTAACTTTTATTGAGCTTCAAGTGAACGTTTACAAATCAAGTAAGACTGTCACATATAAGTTTATATACACCTTTTACTCCATACTCCCACTTGCTCTCCCCCTAATGAGTCAGCCCTTCTAGTCTCTCCTTTTGTGGCAATTTTGCCAGCTTCCAACTCTCTCTATCCTCCCATCCCCCCTCCAGACAGGAGTTGCCAACACAGTCTCAAGGGTCCACCTGATACAGATAGCTCACTCTTCATCAGCATCTCTCTCCTACCCACTGTCCAGTCCCTTCCATGTCTGATGAGTTGTCTTCGGGAATGGTTCCTGTCAATGACATTCTTTAATGAGATGGAGAAACAAATCACCAACTTCATATGGAAGGGAAAGAGGCCCCAGATAAATAAAGCCTTACTGAAAAAGAAGAGCAAAGTGGGAGGCCTTACTTTACCAGATTTTAGAACATATTATACTGCCACAATAGTCAAAACATCCTGGTACTGGTACAACAACAGGTACATGGACCAATGGAACAGAATTGAGAATCCAGACATAAATCCATCCACATATGAGCAGCTGATATTTGACTAAGGCCCCAAAACAGTTCAATGGGGAAAAGACAGTCTTTTTAATAAATGGTGCTGGCATAACTGGATATCCATCTGCAAAAAAATGAAACAAGACCCATATCTCACTCCACGCACAAAAACTAACTCAAAATGGATCAAAGACCTAAATATAAAATCTACAATGATAAAGATCATGGAAGAAAAAAATAGAGACAATGTTAGGAGCCCTAATACATGGCATAAACAGTATACAAAACATTATAAAGAATGTAGAAGAAAAACTAGATAACTGGGAGATCCTAAAAATCAAACACCTACGTTCATCCAAAGACTTCACCAAAAGAGTAAAAAGACTACCTATAGACTGGGAAAAAGTTTTTAGCTATAACATTTCTGATCAGCGCCTGATCTCTAAAATCTACATGATACTGCAAAAACTCAACTGCAAAAAGACAAATAACCCAATTAAAAAACAGGTAAAAGATATGAATAGACACTTCACTAAAGAGGACATTCAAGTAGTTAACAGATATATGAGGAAATGTTCACAATCATCAGCCCTTAGGGAAATGCAGATCAAAACTACAATGAGATTTCGTCTCACTCCAACAAGGCTGGCATTAATCCCAAAAAACACAAAATAATAAACCTTGGAGAGGCTGTGGAGAGATTGGAACACTTCTACACTGCTGGTGGGAATGTCAAATGGTACAACCACTTTAGAAATCAATTTGATGCTCCCTTTTAAAAAGCTAGAAATAGAACTACCATACGATCCAGCAAACCCACTCCTTGGAATATATCCTAGAGAAATAAGAGCCTTTACATGAACAGACATATGTACACCCATGTTTATGCAGCACTGTTTACAATAGCAAAAAGAAGGAAGCAACCAAGGTGCCCGTCAACGGATGAATGGATAAATAAATTATGGTATATTCACACAATGGAATACTACGCATCGATAAAGAACAGTGATGAATCTGTGAAACATTTCATAACATGGAGGAACCTGGAAGGCATTATCCTGAGTGAAATTAGTCAGTTGCAAAAGGACAAATATTGTATAAGACCACTATTATAAGAACTTGAGAAATAGTTTAAACTGAGAAGAAAACATTCTTTTGTGGTTATGAGAGGAGGGAGGGAGGGAGAATGAGAGAGGGGCATTCACAAAAAATAGAAACTACTTTAGGTGAAGGGAAAGACAGCACACAATACAGGGGAGGTCAGCACAACTGGACTAAACCAAAAGCAAAGCAGTTTCCTGAATAAACTGAATGCTTCGAAAGCCAGTGTAGCAGGCGCAGGGGTCTGGGGACCATGGTTTCAGGGACATTGAAGTCAATTGGCATAATAAAATCTATCAACAAAACATTCTGCATCCTACTTTGAAGAGTGGCATCTGGGGTCTTGAACACTAGCAAGCAGCCATCTAAGATGCATCAATTGGTCTAAACCCACCTGGATTAAAGGAGAATAAAGAACACCAAGGACACAAGGCGATTATGAGCCCAAGAGACAGAAAGGGCCACATGAACCAGAGGCTACATCATCCTGAGACCAGAAGAACTAGATGGTGCGGGGCTACAACCGATGACTGCCCTGACAGGGAACACAGCAGAGAACCCCTGAGGGAGCAGGAGAGCAGTGGGATGCAGACCCCAAATTCTCATAAGACCAGACTCAATGGTCTGAGACTAGAAGGACCCTGATGGTCATGGCCCCCAGACCTTCTGTTGGCCCAGGACAGGAACCATTCCCAAAGCCAACTCTTCAGACATGGATTGGACTGGACAATGGGTTGGATAGGGATGCTGGTGAGGAGTGAGCTTCTTGGATCAGGTGGACCCTTGAGACTATGTTGGCATCTCCTACCCGGAGGGGAGATGAGAGGGTGGAGGAGGTTAGAAGCTGGCGAAATGGACATGAAAAGAGAGAGTGGAGGGAGAGAGAGGGCTGTCTCATTAGGGGCAGAGTAATTGGGAGTGTGTAGCGAGGTATATATGGGTTTTTGTTCGAGAGACTGTCTTGATTTGTAAACTTTCACTTAAAGCACAATAAAAATTATAAAAAAAAGTATTAGAAATTTGTTATACTTGTTAGTTGCTGTCAAGTTAGCTTCAACTCGTGTCAACCCCATGTTCAACAGACAGACGTTGCCTGGTCCTGTGCCTTCTTCATGATCTTTGGCACGTTTGAGTCCATTGCTGCAGCCATTGTGTTGTGCTTTCCAAACTAGGGGATTCATTTTCCAGGCAATATTCTGAAAATAATAATCAGACAATATTCTGTTGTGATCCATAAGGCTTTCATTACCTAATTTTTGAAAATAGGTCACCAGGCCTTTCTTCCTAGTCTGTCTTAGTCTAGAAGGTCCACTGAAACTTGTCCACCATGGGTAACCCTGCTAGTGTTTGAAATGTCAGTGGCAGAGCTTCCAACAACACACAGGCCACCACAATACAACAAACTAACAAATGAGTAGTGGATTAGAAAGTTACAGCATTTAAAACAATAGGTTCTTGTTACAGTGTATACAAATAGACTGATGGCACAAAAAAGAGAGCCTAGAAATAGAGTCATATACACAGGCGACTGGTTGACAACAAAGATACCACTGCAATGCAGTGGAAGAAAAGGTGACCTTTTCATAGTAATGCTGGATCAATTTGATATTATTTATAAGTAAGTGAACCTGTATCTTAACAAATGGGAAAACCAATTCCAGTTGGACTGTATGTATGAATAAAAAATTGAAGTGAAAAAAAAAGACTTCTAGAATATACTGTGGGAGAATATAAAAGTACCCAAAGATTTTTATTTTTTTCTTGTACTTTAGATGAAGGTTTACAGATCAAACTAGTTTCTCAATAAACAGTCACTACACACATTGTTCTATGATATTACTTAACAAGCCCATGACATATCCGCACTCTTCCTTTTCAACCTTGGGTTCCCTATTACCAGCTTTCCTGTTCCCTTCTGCTTCCGAGTCCCTGCCCTTGGGCTAGTGTGCCCCTTTAGTCTCAGTTTGTTTTATGAGCCTATCCAATCTTTGGCCGAAGGGTTACCCCTAGGAGTGACTTCATTACTGAGCTGAAAGGGTGTTTGGGGGCCATACTCTCAGACCAGCAAGACTGGTCTTTCTTTTTGGGTTAGAATTTTGTTCTACATTTTTCTCCAGCTCTTTCCAGGACCCTCCATTGTGATCTTTGTCAGAGCAGTCAATGGTGGTAGCCAGGCACCAACTAGTTGTACTAGACTCAGTCTGGTGGAGGCTATGGTAGATGTGATCCATTAGTCCTTTGGACTAATCTTTCCCTAGAATCTTTAGTTTTCTTCATTCTTCCTTGCTCCCGAAGGGGTGAGAACAGTGGAATGTCCTCGATGGCCACTCACAGGCTCTTTTTTTTTTTTTTTTTAACTGTGCTTTAAGTGAAAGTTTACGAATCAAGTCGGACTGTCATACAAAAATTTATAAACACCTTGCTATATACTCCCAATTGCTCTCCTCCTAATGAGACCGCACACTTCTTCCCTCCACTCTCTCTTTTCATGTCCATTCGGCCAGCATCGGACCCCCTCTGCCCTCTCATCTCCTCTTCAGACAGAAGATGCCAACATAGTCTCATGTGTCTATTTGACCCAAGAAGCTCATTCTTCCCCAGTATCATTTCCTATCCCACAGTCCAGTCCAATCCCTGTCTGAAGAGTTGGCTTTGGGAATGGTTTCAGTCTCGGGCTGACAGAAGGTCTGGGGACCATGACCTCCAGGGTCCTTCTAGTCTCAGTCAGACCATTAAGTCTGGTCTTTTTACAAGAATTTGGGGTCTGTATCCCACTGCTGTCCTGCTACCTTAGGGGTTCTCTGCTGAGTTCCCTGTCAGGGCAGTCATCAGTTGTAGCCAGGCGCCGTCTAGTTCTTCTGGTCTCAAGCTAATGTAGTCTCTGCTTTATGTGGCCCTTTCTGTCTCTTGGGCTCGTAATCACCTTGTGTCTTTGGTGTTCTTCATTCTCCTTTGTTCCAGGTGGTTGAGACCAATTGATGCATCTTAGATGGCCGCTTGCTAGCATTTAAGACCCCAGACGCCACTCTCCAAAGTGGGATGCAGAATGTTTTCTTAATAGATTTTATTATGCCTATTGACTTAGATGTCCCCTGAAACCATGGTCCCCAAACCCCCAACCCTGCTATGCTGGCCTTCGAAGTGTTCAGTTTATTCAGGAAACTGCTTTGCTTTTGGTTTAGTCCAGTTGTGCTGACCTCTTCTGTATTGTGTGTTGTCTTTCCCTTCAACTAAAGTAGTTTCTATCTACTATCTAATTAGTGAAAACACCCTTCCTCCCTCCCTCCCCCTTCTCATAACCATCAAAGAATATTTTCTTCTCTGTTTAAACTATTTCTTGAGTTCTTAAAATAGTGGTCTTATACAATATTTGTCCTTTTGCAGCTGATTAATTTCACTCAGCACAATGTCTTCCAGATTCCTCCATGTTATGAAATGTTTCACGGATTGATCGTTGTTCTTTATTGATGCGTAATATTCCATTGTGTGAATATACCATAATTTACTTATCCATTCATCTGTTGATGGGCACCTTGGTTGCTTCTTTCTTTTTGCTATTGTAAACAGTGCTGCAATGAACATGAGTGTGCATATATCTGTTCCTGTAAAGGCTCTTATTTCTCTACAATATATTCCAAGGAGTGGGATTGCTAGATCATATGGTAGTTCTATTTCTAGCTTTTTAAGGAAGTGCCAAATTGATATCCAAAGTGGTTGTACCATTTTATATTCCCACCAGCAGTGTATAAGTGTTGCAGTCTCACCACAACCTCTCCAACATTTATTATTTCGTGTTTTTTGAATTAATGCCAGTGTTGTTGGAGTGAGATGGAATCTCATTGTAGTTTTGATTTGCATTTCTCTAATGGCTAAGGATTGTGAGCATCTCCTTATGTATCTATTAGCTACCTGAATGTCTTCTTTAGGTAGTGAAGTGTCTGTTCATATCCTTTGCCCATTTTTTAATTGGGTTATTTCTCTTTTTGTGGTTGAGTTTTTGCTGTATCATGTAGGTTTTAGAGATCAGGTGCTGATTGGAAATGTCGTAGCTAAAAACTTTTTCCCATTCTATACGTAATCTTCTTACTCTTTTAGTGAAGTCTTTGGATGAGCATAGGTGTTTGATTTTTAGGAGCTCCCAGTTATCTGGTTTCTCTTCTGCATTGTTAGTAATGTTTTGTATACCATTTATGTCATGTATTAGGGTTCCTAGCATTGTCCATATTTTATCTTCCATGATCTTTATCGTTTTAGATTTTATATTTAGGCCTTTGATCCATTTTGAGTTCATTTTTGTGCATGGTGTGAGGTATGGATCTTGTTTCATTTTTTTTGCAGATGGATATCCAGTTATGCCAGCACCATTTGTTAAAGAGACTGTCTTTTCCCCATTTAACTGACTTTGGGCCTTTGTCAAATATCAGCTGCTCATATGTGGATGGATTTATGTCTGGATTCTCAATTCTGTTCCATTGGTCTATGTATCTGTTGTTGTACCAATACAAGGCTGTTTAACTACTGTGGCTGTATAATAGGTTCTAAAATCAGTTAGAGTGAGGCCTCCCACTTTGTTGTTTTTCAGTAATCCTTTACTTATCCAGGGCCTCTTTCTCTTCCATATGAAATTGGTGATTTATTCTCCATCTCATCAAAAAATGTTGGTGGAATTTGGATCGGAATTATGTTATACCTACAGATCGCTTTTGGTAGAATAGACATTTTTACAATGTTAAGTCTTCCTATCCATGAGCAAGGTATGTTTTTCTACTTAGGTAGGTTTCCTTTGGTTTCTTTCAGTAGTGTCTTGTATTTTTCTATGTATAGGTCTTTTACATCTCTGGTAAGATTTATTCCTAAGTATTTTATATTCTTGGGGGCTACTGTAAATGGTATTGATTTGGTGATTTCCTCTTTGATGTTCTTTCTGTTGGTGTAGAGGAATCCAACTGATTTTTGTCTGTTTATCTTGTATCCTGATACTCTGCTGAACTCTTCTATTAGTTTCAATAGTTTTCTTGAGGATTCCTTAGGGTTTTCTGTGTATAAGATCATGTCATCTGCAAATAGAGATACTTTTCTTCTTCCTTACCAATCTGGATGCCCTTTGTTTCTTTTTCTAACCTAATTGCTCTGGCTAGGACCTACAGCACAATGTCGAATGAGAGTGGTGATAAAAGGTATCCCTGTCTGATTCCCGATCTCAAGGGGAATGCTATCAGACTCTCTCCATTTAGGGTTATGTTGGCTGTTATCTATGTACAAATGCCCTTTATTATGTTGAGGGTCTCTATGAGTCGGAATTGACTCGACAGCACTGGGTATTATGTTGAGGAATTTTCCTTCTATTCCTATTTTGCTGAGAGTTTTTTTTATCATGAATGAGTGTTGGACTTTGTCAAATGCCCATTCTACATCAATTGATAAGATCATGTGGTTCTTGTCTTTTGTTTTATTTATATGGTAGGTTACACTGGTTGTTTTTCTAATGTTGAACCACCCCTGCATACCTGGTATGACTCCCACCTGATCATGATGAATTATTTTTTTTGATATGTTGTTGAATTTTATTGGCTAGAATTTTGCTGAGGGTTTTTGCATCTATGTTCATGAGGGATATAGGTCTGTAATTTTCTTTTTTTGTGGTGTCCTTACCTGGTTTTGGTATCAGGGATATGGTGGCTTCATAGAATGAGTTTGGGAGTATTCTGTCCTTTTCTATGCTCTGGAATACTTTTAGTAGTAGTGGTCTTAACTCCTCTCTGAAAGTTTGGTAGAACTCTGCAGTGAAGCTGTCAGGGCCAGGGCTTTTTTTTTGTTGGGAGTTTTTTGATTACCTTTTCAATCTCTTCTTTTGTTATGGGTCTATTTAGTTGTTCTACCTCTGTTTGTGTTAGTTTAGGTGGGTAGTGTGTTTCTAGGAATTCATCCATTTCTTCTAGGTTTTCAAATTTGTTAGAATACAATTTTGTTTTGCATTAATCTGATATGATTCTTTAAATTTCAGTTGGGTCTGTTGTAATATCGCCCATCTCATTTCTTATTTGGGTTATTTGCTTCCTCTCCTGTTTTTCTTTTTTCAGTTTGGCCAAGGGTTTACCAATTTTCTTAATTTTTTCAGAGAACCAGCTTTTGGTCTTGTTAATTCGATTGTTTTTCTATTTCATTTAGTTCTGCTCTAATTTTTATTCTTTCCTTTCTTCTGGTGCCTGAGGATTTCTTTTGTTGCTCTCTTTCTATTTGTTCAAGTTGTAGGAATAATTCTTTGATTTTGGCCCTTTCTTCTTTTTGGATGTGTGCATTTATGGAAATAAATTGACCTCTGAACGCTGCTTTCACTGTGGCCCAAAGGTTCTGATAGGAAGTGTATTCATTCTCATTGGATTCTGTGAATTTCTTTATTCCATCCTTAATGTCTTCTATAACCCAGTGTTTTTGAGCAGGGTATTGTTCGGTATGCAAGTGTTTGATTTCTTTTCCCTGCTTTATCTGTTATTGATTTCTACTTTTATGGCCTTATGGTCAGAGAAGATGCTTTGTAATATTTCAATGTTTTGGATTCTGCTAAGGCTTGCTTTATGACCTAATATGTGGTCTATTCTAGAGAATGTTCCACGTACACTGGAAAAGAAAGTATACTTGGCTGCTGTTGGGTGGAGTATTCTGTATATGTCTATAAGGTCACATTCATTGCTTGTGGCATTTAGAACTTCCATGACTTTATTGAGCTTCTTTCTGGATGCCCTGTCGTTCACCGAATGTGGTGCGTTGAAATCTCCTATAATTGTGGAGCTGTCCATCTCACTTTTCAATGTGGTTAGGGTTTTCTTTATGTATCTTGCAGCCCTGTCGTTGGGTGAATAAATATTTTATATGGTTATGTCCTCCTGGTATATTGTCCCTTTAATCATTATATAGTGTCCTTTCTTATCCTTTGTGGTGGATTAACTTTAAAGTCTATTTTGTCAGAAATTAATATTGCCATTCCTGGTTTTTTTTTTATTGTTGTTTGCTTGATATATTTTTTCCATCCTTTGAGTTTTAGTTTCTTTGTGTCTCTGAGTCGAAGGCGTGTCTCTTGTAGGCAGCTTATAGACAGATCATGTTTTTTTATCCATTCTGCCACTCTCTGTCTCTTTATTGGTGCATTTAGTAAATTTACATTCAGTGTATTTTTTTTTATGTGTTTAGTGCTGTCACTTTGATGTCTTTTTTTGTGTGTTGTTGACCGTTTCTTTTTCCCACTTAATTTTTTTTATTAACTTTTATTGCGCTTCAAGTGAACGTTTACAAATCAAATCAGACTGTCATATATAAGTTTGTACACATCTTACTCTGTACTCCCACTTGCTCTCCCCCTAATGAGTCAGCCCTTCCACTCTCTCCTTTCCTGACAATTTTGCCAGCTTCCAACTCTCTCTATCCTCCCATCCCCCCTCCAGACAGGAGAGGCCAACACAGTCTCAAGTGTCCACCTGATATAATTAGCTCACTCTTCATCAGCATCTCTCTCCCACCCACTGTCCAGTCCCTTCCATGTCTGATGAGTTGTCTTCAGGAATGGTTCCTGTCCTGTGCCAACAGAAGGTTTGGGGACCATGACTGCCGGGATTCCTCTAGTCTCAGTCAGACCATTAAGTCTGGTCTTTTTATGAGAATTTGGGGTCTGCATCCCACTGATCTCCTGCTCCCTCAGGGGTTCTCTGTTGTGCACCCTGTCAGGGCAGTCATCGATTGTGGCCGGGCACCAACTAGTTCTTCTGGTCTCAGGGTGATGTAGGTCTCTGGTTCATGTGGCCCTTTCTGTCTCTTGGGTTCCCACTTAATTTTTTATGCCCAGTAGTTTATCTTTTTATATTGTCTTTTCCCCTTTTTCGTTGTTGTTGATTTTGTTTCTGCTGAGTCTATTGTTTTCTTGTATTTTATTTTGATGAGTAGGATAGTTAGTCTCCTTTGTGGTTACCTTTATATTTACCCCTATATTTCTAAATTGAAACCTAAATTTTGTTTCTTTTTATTGCCTTGTCTTCTTCCCCATATGAAAGATCTATGACTACATTTGTTAGTTCCTCTTTATTATTTTGATGTTGTCTTGTTTTATGTAATGACATCACTTTTTTTTTTTTTTGCTTCCCTGTCTGGGTTGACTTCTGATTGCTCTGCCCAGTGTTCTAGTCTTGGGTTGATACCTGATATTATTGATTTTCTAACCAAAGAACTCCCTTTAGTATTTCTTGTAGCTGTGGTTTGGTTTTTATGAATTCCCTAAATTTCTTTTTATCTGGAAATGTCCTAATTTCACCTTCATATTGGAGAGACATTTTGCTGGGTACATGATTCTTGGTTGGCAATTTTTTTCCTTCAATGCTTTATATAAGTCATCCCATTGCCTTCTTGCCTGCATAGTTCCTGCTGAGTAGTCCAAGTTTATTCTTATTGACTTGCCTTTTTAGGTGACTTTGTTGATCCCTAACTGCTCTTAAAATTCTCTTTTTATCCTTGGATTTGGCAAGTTTGACTATAATATGTCTTGGTGAATTCTTTTATAATCTATCTCATGTGGAGTTCGATGAGCATCTTGAATAGATATCTTCTCATCCTTCGCTATATTAGGAAAGTTTTCTGCCAACAAATCTTCAACAATTCTCTCTGTATTTTTTGTCATCCCTCCCTGCTCTGGCACTCCAATCACTCAAAACTTATTTCTCTTGATAGAATCCCACATGATTCTTAAGGTTTCTTCATTTTTTTTAATGCTTTTATCTGATTTTTCTTCAAATATATTGGTGCCAAATGCTTTATCTTCAAGGTCACTAATTCTGCCTTCCACTTGCTTGATTCTGCTCCTCTGACTTTCTATTGGGTTGTCTAATTCTCTCTTTTAATTGTTAACCTTCTGAATTCCTGATAGCCATCTCTCTATGGGTTCTTGCAGCTTATTAAATTTTTCATTATGTTCTTGAATAACCTTTTTAATTTCTTCAACTGTTTTAGCTGTGTGTTCCTTGGCTTGTTCTGTGTATTGCCTGATCTCCTTTCTGATGTCTTGAAGAGTTCTGTATATTAATGTTTTGTATTCTGCATCTGGTAATTCCAGGAAGTCTTCTTCATGCAGAAGATCCTTTGATTCTCTGTTTTGAGAGCTTGTTGAAGCAATCGTGGTCTGTTTCTTTATGTGGTTTGATATTGACTGTTGTCTCTGAGCCATCTATAAGTTATTATATTAGTTTGTTTTATGTTTGCTTACTGTATCCTAGTTCCTTGCTTTGTTTTGTTTTGATTTGCCTGGATGGGTTGTTTGAGTGAGCTAGCTTGATTATCTTTGCCTTTGGAGCTCTGACGTCCTGTCACCAGATGGGTAGAACTGTTATCAGGTATATGAGCTTATGAGTTCATTCACTTTTCTTGTGTGGATTCATCTCAGGTGTCGAGGTAGCTGATCATCAAATGTGTGATACAGTCTCTGTTGTACAGTCTTAGATGGGTAGGGGTGTTTGGTGTAGACACCAGTATCTGATTGCAGCAGGGGGTCATGCTCTGAACAAGGCAGGGGGCTGAGAACCATCCCCAAAGTATCTGTGAGGAAAGCGCATCCTTGTTTCCTAGAGCGTATAGGTGGGTGGATTCTGCAGATGGGACCATGGGCACCCAATGCTTTTGGTAGTAAGGGCTGGGAAGTACCATTTATGCTTGGACCCCTGTCGCAGGTGGCTGGGTGATCTAAATGGAGCCACCAGCCCTTAGGCCCCTAATGTGGGTAGGTGAGGACCCTGTTTAATAGGCAAAGCAGTGTCAAATATCAAACACCTACCTCTCCACCACACAGCTTAAATGGTTGCAGTCTGTCAGCAAGGGCCTATTCTCCTGAAATAGGCCCACACAGGTCCATGCAGGGGGAAAGTTATTCAAAGTCCACGGACTGTTTATGCGTGGACAGGAGCTGCTTCTGTCCTGAGCTCCTCTGCTTAGTGGAGCTGGCAAATTAGCTTTTCCCCTGGTATGAATTTATTTCTCCAAGGCCGGGAGCATGGCTCTGGGCACTCACATGGGCCTGTGTCAAGCCCAAGAAAACCCACAGCCACTGAAGCTGGCTTGGGGGCCGGGGGCGCAGTAAAATATACGGAAGTACTTAGCTTTTGCCGAGGGCGCCGTTCTTCTCTGGTCCTGGAGGTGTGAGTAGGCTATGCAGCTGGCTGCTTCTCCCTGAGAAAACTGTGGCTAAATGTTACTACTGGCCCGCTGTAGCTGCTCCTGGGAGTGGTGCCTGAAGGATCCCAGCGATTCAGGTCCGGCAAGTCCTCTCTGCTTCTGAACCCCCTGTCTCTCTGCCTGCCACTCAGCCCGGTTTCTAACTTTGCCTTTGATGTTCAGGGCTCCTAGCTTGTCATAGATATCATTGTTTCACTTGATTGTTTTGGTCTTTGTTGTAAGAGGGATCCCCAGAAACATCTGGCTATTTTGCTATCTTGGCCCTGCCTCCCGCTCACAGGCTTTTAAGACCCCGGACTCTAGTCACCAAAGTAGAATGTAGAACATTTTCTTTATAAACTATGTTATGCCAATTAAGCTAGATGTACCCGGAGACCACAGTTCCCACAGCGCTCAGCCCAGAAGTTTAGTCCCTCAGGGAGTTTGGATGTGTCTATGGAGCGTCCATGACCTTGCCTTGTACAAGTTGTCCTGGCTTCCCCAAAGTTTGGCTTCACCAAAGTTACCACTTATCTTTTGTCTATTTAGTGTTTTTCCATCCTCACCCCTTCCCTCCCTCATAACCAACAAAAATTGTTTCTTTTTGTGTGTAAACCTTCTCATGAATTTTTAGAGTAATAGTCTCGTACAATATTTGTCCTTTTGTGATTAACTTATTTCACTCAGCATAATGTCCTCCAGATGCATCCATGTTATGAAATGCTTCACAGATTCATCATTGTTCTTTATCGTTGCATAATACTCCATTGTGTGATTGATTATCCATTCATCTGTTGATGGGCATCTAGGTTGTTTCCATCTTTTTGCTATTGTGAAGAATGTTGCAATGAACGTGGATGTGCGTGTCTATTTGTGTGACAACTCTTCTTTCTCTAGGGTATTTTCCTAGGAGTAGGATTACTGGATCATATGATATTTGTACTTCTAGCTTTCTAAGGAAGTGCCGTATCGTTTTCCAAAATGGTTGTATCATGTTGCATTCTTACCATCGGTGTATAAGAATTCCAGTCTTGGGACTTGGACAGACATGGCTGTGGCAGCATGCTTGTCCGTTTTCCCATTCTTGCCTATCCTGTAATATTTCCTTGGACTTGGGCAGACACAGCTCTAGCAACATGCTTGTAAGCTTCCCACTTTCGTCTTTTTGAATATATGCTGAATAAAACTTTCTTCTCGCTTTATTAAACTTTGTGATTTTTTCCCCCTTCAACAGTTAATGGTGTAGTTGAAAAGAATATCTGAAGCTATGAATCCTTTCAAACTCGAGGAGACCTGGACTGTGGAGCAGAAGCCAGCAAAAGAGGTTCTATCTTCTGGACCCACGTGTTCCCACTCCATGTCCCTTTGACACTGACAGGGTGTATACTCCTGGATAAACGAGCCTTTGCTTATTCTTTTTTGTTCTTTTTCTCAGTTTTCTTATGCTTTGTTTGGCACATTTGAAAAACTGATGTATTGATTAAGGAGAATCTTTCTTAGATTTTTGCTTGATCGTTTGACTAAGAGTAACATTTGGTAACTCTTTAGGCGAACTGCAGTTTAGGTCTGGATTCAGGTGTTTGAAACATTAAAGAGGTAATTCTATTTTCAAAGAGCTCTGGATCACCATAAGCCGCAAAGTTTGGGCCTTTTTGTCACTCAGAAAATCTAGAAAATGGTGCTCTGTTTTGCCAAATTTGCAGAGGGAAGTGACAGCTCCTAACATGTTTTGCCAAATTCTCGGGAGGAATTGGCAGCTCCTGACCTATGTTATGAAATTCTCAGGGGGAGTTGGCAGTTCCTGACCTGTGTTATAAAATTTAAAGAAGAAGTGGTAGTTCTGTACCCTTTTTTATGAGATAGTTTCTCAGTGAAGAATCACAATATTAAAATTCAAATCATCAGTAGCTATTGTAAAGTACTTTCTGACTGGAAGAACTAGTATATTTAAGGTCTAAAATAAGAGACTAGGTCTCTAGCCGACAGAATGAATTAAGTTCAAAATTAAGGAAACCCAAAACTTGAATCTTAGAGCTTAATATCTTTGATCAGTGGGATCCTGGATTTCCCCCCTACTACTGAGACACTTTTCTTTTTACTGAGACACTGGTTTGGGGTTCATATTTAAAAATGCTAAACTGAGTATACTAGAAGTAATTTGAAATTTCAGTGATCATTTTGGGAAAATGAACATTCATTTGTGTTGTCATTTCTTTCCTCTTTACAGAACTTATGCTTCCTGCTCAGGTTTTGTCAAAAGGTCTAGTATTCCTCCATCTGAGGCTCTGACAATAAGTTTTCTCTACAACCTGTCTTTTCCATTGAATTGAGTCAATCTTATCAAAAATTGCTACATAGACTTTTAGAAACTCGGATCACCATGTCCTTGTTTTGTGTGGTGTTGTCTGGTGAGTTTATACGTTCTTTCTATCTCCGTTTGTTGTAAGACCTTGCTTCTGGCCTAGGGCTCTTTGTCTAAGTTTCTGTCATGTATCAGGTTAGAGATTATGATGAAGAATTGTTGGTTTTTTTAAAGCTGTCTTAGAGCCTCAGTTTTTTTCTCATTTAGAAAAACTGTGTCTTGTGTCTGTCTTATGATTTAGGCTTTTAGTAGCTACTTGGAGAAAATTTGATATAAATTGGTCTATTTGAAAAGTACACCAAGATCTTTATGTTTTGTATGCCAATCTTAGAAACGAAACCTTTCTAAGTAACTTAAGCTAGATAGTATATGAAATATGTTTTATTTAAGGAAAAAGGGTAGTTTTGTCTTAAAGTAAAAGTAACAGTTACAGAACAGTAAAAGGGAAAGAAATCAGTTATCTTTTGCCTTTCAAAATTCTTAGGTCAACTTAAACATATGTAAATGAATTGGAGTGACCTAATCTTGTCTTCTACCATGAGTTAAAAGGTAGGTAAGGGCAGGGCAAAATCAGGCCTCTTCAGCCCCCAGTCCTAGTCTTCAAGGTATAGCTTCAAGGAAGCTTTTAAAAGACCCTTTCCAACTAGGCGGGGATCTTTTTTTAAGACAAAAAGAAGATAAGAAAAAGTTGCTGCTTTGCTATAGATATCAGAAATTGGGTGGATCCCAGTCATAAAAGAACTGTAAATGAATTTTCTCTATTGTAGGGGAACTTTAAGAAGCTAAGGTCAAATAGAAATCACAATGTTATACACCCGAAATGACCTGGAAAAATGTTTCCAACAGTAGCCAGACACTTAAGGTTATATCCATATCAGTGAATTAGTCAGCTGAGCAGACACTGTAATTTCCAAAGCCAGTTGATAAAATCAGATTGGGAAAATATGAGAAATAGTAAAAGTTGAATGAAAACTTAGAATGTCTAAGCACACTTTATTTCAATTAGTTATGTTTTATGGCATACAGGCTTAAAATAACTTCTAAGACCTTTTAGGTAACTTATTGATGTTAAACTGAGTTAATAGACATTTGTCATAATTTAAGCTTATATACTTTTGCTTTTTATACCACAAGGAAAGGGATATATATATATATATTTGGGTTAACTAATGAGTGAGTTCATTTTTGACATTTTAAAGGGATGTACTATATGGCCTGCAACAAAGACATTTAAGAGGTTTTTTGAAAAAAGAAATTTATTTGACATGGCCAAAAGTTTTACCTGTCTGACTGAAGTTTAATGGTTTAATTTATGAGATTTTTAGGAGCTTTAATGTTAAATAGCATATAAAACAAAGAAATAGGTTTCTCGCTGTTAAAATAACAAAATTTTCTTTGATTACTGAGTTAATCTATTCTTTGTGTAATCTGCCTCAAAGACAAAGTTTTGGCCTCTCATTAGAATAAGATTCCTGAGTCAGAAAGCAAGCCACATGGCTTTAGGAAAAGCTAAGGTTTTTATTTTAAGATCTTTGGTTAAATAACTTAAGTATTGTTTTACAATAACTTATGATAAACTCCTGACAAGTTTGAAACTTTATGGAAAGCCACAAAATTTTTATAAAAGATAAGTGCTAAAAAGGTTTATTTAGTATGTTATAAATTACATGGAACATGTTGTTAAAATCAAGAGAAGTGCTGGATTCTTTCTCTTTGGGTTAAAATTTATGTTAGTATTTTCTCTTGTGTTTTTGCTTAATATTAGACAGCAAACACATAATATTATGTCATAATTTTATTATTTCTTTATTGCTAACTTGGTTGAAACTTTCTTTTTTTTTTTAAATCTGGCATCATCAAAGCCAATAGTTTGACTAGAGAATTCAAATTATTTACCTATGAAGTTATTTTTTGTTACTACTCAGGTATTTAGAGACTTAATAATCTTGGTATATTCTTAGTATAGCCTGACTATATGGTATTATGTATCAAGATTATTATGTGTCACACCTGACTTTCTTTAAAAATATGGCTGTTATATTTAGGAATATTTTTATCTAAAGTTTTTTTTAACTGATTTTATTTGATCTTTACATTATGCTTGTAATTAATTTCTATCAGGTCTTTCACTATTAAGAGTGTTATGTTTATGAATCATGGCCATATTAAGTTTTGTCATCTGCAGATAAGTTTTCACTTTGCTGATTTTCTGAAAACATTTCACCAGAATATCTCAACAAAAAAGATGAACTACATTGCAATTGCAAGAAAGATTGTGACTAGACTCAATCAAGATTTCCAGGATTCTTACGCAGAAGCTGATGGTTTTGCAGACTGCAACCCATCCAGAATCACATGAAACAGAAATTAACTACATAAGGCTGAGTAAATGAAAAGGTACTATGGGTTTTATGTGAGAATACTGCTGATGTTTTAAGGCCTTTCTTTCTGGAAATAAGAAATGCTTTAAGGTCCTACTTTCTGGGTATAAGAAACCACTTTCCTCTTTTCTCCTAAATAATCTAACTAATGGTTTAGTTTTAACTCTAGAATTAAGAGTTCCTGTTGGTAAACTTAGCAAAGTTGTAAATATCATGTCCAGAGAAGTGTCTGAAATTTGAGCTATGATTTTACAAATTAGAATAGCATTAGATTTCTTATTAGTTCTCTCAAAGAATAGTTGGGACCTTAATAGATAAACGTTGCTGTGTTTATACACACACAGACTTAGGTCTGGCAGAATGTGGTTGCTGCTGAGGCCCGTGAAAAGCAGTTACTGATGCTGCTTATGCATAAATAAACACCTCATGAAATTTGTTTCCTTGGTTCAAAGACCTTAGGGTCATGGTTTCATTGGTTATTTCAGACAATTGGACCAACATTATTGTTAGTGTTTCTATTCTAGCTCCTGATTTGCTGTATAGTTCCTTGGATCTTAAAAACCAGATGGTGCCCAATTACTATTTGTTGAGCATTTTTGTTCAAAGATTCCATAACAAGATCATGTCCCAAAGGAGGGAACTATGACAGCATTGTACATAATTCTCCTGGGATCCAGATTCTGGCTTTAATGGAGGTTGGGGCAACCTATATAGACCATCACATTTGGGTGTTCTTTTGAACCTTCACCTTTGAGGAAAAAACTGATTCCTGAAGCCACTTTGGGTCAAACAATTGTCCCAATAAACTAGCAAGACCATTTTGCTCTGGGCATTTTTTTTTTTTTTTATTTAAGAATTCAGTCTGTTTTGAGAAACTGACTCCAAAGATCAGACTGAGAGTTATGTTTAGGGTAAATCAGTAATCGTTTTAATCAGTCTTCAAGACACTGTTGTATGAAATACTTGTCTAATGTTTACAATCAAACTCTCTCCCTCTTGCTATACAGAATATTACATATCTTAAAGAAATCAGGTTCTCAGAGGAGACTGACATCATGGCTCAGATTCCATTTTGTCTTAGATTCCACTTCTGCTTTTGAGAAAGTGACCCATGACTGTTAATAGGTAAACAAAGGAGGGAGGGAGCTTGCCCTTGGAAAGAGCCCTTAGTATGTTTTAGACAGATTAATTGGAGACCTCCAACAGGAGAAATCCATCCTGTATTATCTTGCTAATCATGTATTCTTTAACAGAAACTTGTTTGTCACATGTAAATTTTTCTATACCTTCTGTTTTCTCTAGACGAACTTTGTGTGCTTTATGGACATATATATTTTTTTTGTGTGTGGCAGACCCAACTATACTAGTTTAGATGATCTCTTTCCAACTGATAGTGAATTTACCTGGGCAATCTCTTGTTTAGAGTCCTGGAGAATGCATGGGCAATGCACTTTGGGAACTTCAGAATTATCTTTAGATATTCATAGTAAATATTAGGAAGGTAACTTTTTTTTTAATGTTAATTTGTTACCCATTGTAAAACGAGAGTCAGAAGAAAGCACACTGGTCCAACACTTAGGGTATGGTTGGTAAGTTTAATTCCTTCTTATGGTATATTTGAATTGGAGAAATTTTTAAGAAATTTATCAATCACTATGGGGCAAATAACAGACAAAGTTGCTAGTGGGATGGAAACACAACAGTGATCTCTGACCTCATTAAGCCAGGGTGACATGCGATAACAAAATAGCCTTAGAATTTTTATTTATTGGTCCAAGAAAAGTATAGTCTGTGCTGTAGCAAATACCTCTTGTTGCATTTAGATAAATAGCACAAGAGAAGAACAAGAAATACATAGAATTGGACACACTGTAACACCCTTACAAATACCAGATTCATTTGGTTGGCTACCAACAGGAATAAGTACCTGGGCTAGATCACTACTGCAAGTAATATTCTTAGTCTACATCCTGATAGTATTAGGCATAATATTTATCCTCTATTGTCTTACACACCTAAAATGCAAAAGAAGGCCTGGGACTAAAATGCAGATGTACATTGAGTCTGCTCACTTTGACAATGCTATTGATGAAAACGGAAACCCTGGTGGCGTAGTGGTTAAGTGCTATGGCTGCTAACCAAAGGGTCAGCAGTTCGAAACCACCAGGTGCTCCTTGGAAACTCTATAGGGCTGTTCTACTCTGTCCTACAGGGTTGCTATGAATCAGAATTGACTCGACGGCACTGGGTTTTTTGGGTATTGATGAGAACATCACTCTTACTTAAGTTCCTGGTGAAGAACCAGATGGTATTCAGTGGAAAACCAACACTGTGCGTTTAAAGAACCTGCCATGGTTGCCATCTAGGAGCTCGACTAAGTTGAGGTATTGATCATTGATCTGTTATGTCCAATCTCCAATCAAAAGGAGGGAATGATTTAGGAAATAATATTGGAGTCACTATTCGCTGTCCATGAGCATAGCGAATGTGATCCAGCAGGAGCTGGGTTCACAAGGACTCACAAGAACACAACAACTGAGCCCTGAGATAAAGACAAGAGATAAAATAATCTTAGAAAATATCTTTTATGGAAACTTTCACATAAGCCAGAACACAAAAGACTCTTATCTTTTTCTAGTAACATTTACTGAATAGAAATTTGTTGGACAAATGAAGACCCTCCCGACGGTCATTACTGAAACCTGTACCAATGATTGTTGAGAGAGACAATTCAAAATGTAAGATTAGTTTCTAGCCAACCTGTGAGAAGGTGAAGCTTTCAGTGGTTTTGCCCTTTTTGTAGTGTTAATATATACTGATGACTCTGTAATATTCTTTGGACTCAGACAGACGTGGATGTGGCAGCATGCTTGTCCATTTTCCCATTCTTGCCTGTTCTGTAATATTTCCTTGGACTCGGGCAGACACAGCTCTAGCAATATGCTTGTCTGCTTCCCACTTTTGTCTTTTTGAACGTATGACAAATAAAACTTCCGTTTTGCTTAAAAAAAAAAAAAGAGCTCCAATCTCCTCAAAGCCTCTCCAACATTTGTTATTTTCTGTTTTTTTGATTCGTGCCAGTAATACCAGGGTGAGATGGAACCTCACTGTGATTTCGATTTGCATTTCTCTAATGGCTAGTGATCACGAGCATCTCCTCATGTGTCTGTTGGCCATTTGAATGTCTTCTTTGGTGAAGTGTCTGTTCATTTCCTTTGCCCAGTTTTCAATAGGCTTATTTGTCTTTTTGTTGTAGAGGTGTTGGATTTTCTTGTAGACTTTAGAGATTAGACTTTTGTCTGATTTGTAATAACCAAAACCTTTTTCCCAGTCTGTAGGTTCTCTTTTTACTCTTTAGGTAAAGTCTTTTGATGAGAATAAGTGTTTAATGCTACATATTAGGGCCTCTAGTGTTGATCCTATTTTTTCTTCTATGAACTTCATAGTTTTTGGCTTTATATTTAGGTCTTTGACCCATTTTGAATTAGTTTTTGCATATGGTGTGAGTTATGGGTCGTGTTTCATTTTGTTTTTTTTGCAGATGGACATCCAGTTTTGCCAGCACCATTTGTTAAAAAGACTGTCTTTTCCCCATTTGATGGACTTCGGGCCCTTGTAGAAGATCAGGTGACCATAGGTGGATGGATTTACACCTGGGTTCTCAATTCTGTTCCATTGGTCAATGTATCTGTCCTTGTACCAGTACCAGGCTGTTTTGACTACCATAGCCGTACAGGAGGTTCTGAGGTCAGGTAGTGTGAGTCCTCCTACTTTATTCTTCTTCAATAGACCTTTATTTATCATGGCCTTCTTCTCTTTCCATATAAAATTAATGATAATCTCTTTAAAGAATGTTGTTGGTATTTGGATCGGGATTGCTTTGTGTTTGTAAATCACTTTGGGTAGAATTGTCATTTTCACAGTGTTGAGTCTACCTATTCGTGAGCATGCTATGTTTTTCCATTTATGTAGATCTCTTTTGGTTTCTTGCAGCACTGTTTTGTAGTTTTCTTTGTATAGGTCCTTTACATCCCTGGTTAGATTTATTCCTAAGTATTTTATTTTTTTTAGGGGCTATCATAAATGGCATTGTTTTTGTGATTTCCTTTTCATTGTTCTCTTTATTGGTGTAGAGGAATCCAACTGATTTTTGTATGTTTATCTTGTATCCTGTGACTCTGCTGAATCTTTCTATTAGTTCTAGCAGTGGCAAAGATTTTTTAAATAGGACACAAATGGACTAACTATAAGGAAAAAATTAATAAATTGGATCTCATTAAAATTATGAACTTATGCATATAAAAAAAATTAAGAATGTGAAAATGTAAGCCACAGAATAGAAGAATATATTTGCAATGCATACATTTGGCAACAGACTCTGTTATATTATTAAGATTATATTAAGAATTTGTAGAAATCAATAAGAACAAGCAATCTTATAAAAAATTCACAAGGCTGAACAGACATATCATAAAAAAGGCATCCAAATAGACAATAAGCATATAAAAAGTATGTTTAATATCACTAGTCATGAGAGAAATAGAAATTAAAACCAAAATAGGCTACTTATCAGAATGACTAAAATTAAATTAAAAATACTGACAATAATAATTATTAATGAGGATGTAGAGTAATTACTGCTTTTATATACTGTTGATAGGAGTGTAAATTGGTATAAGCACTAGAAAATATTTTGGCAGTTTCTACGAAAGTTGAACTGTCATGAGTTGAGCAATTCTACTCTGATATATATGCCCTACAATAATGAGTACATATGTGCACTAAAAAGACATGAACAAGAATATCCATAGCAGCATTATTTGTAATAGCTCCAAAATTGAAAGAAATAAGTATTAATTAATCAAAGAATGAATATATAAACTGTGTTATAGTCATACAATGGAATATTATGCAACAGCAAAAAACAAATACTACTACACAGAAGTAGATAGGCAAATCTCAAAGACAAAAATGTTGAAAAATAGAACCCAGACACAAAAGAATATATACTACCTGATTCAAGCTATTGACTATTCAAAAAATGGCAAAATCAACTTATGTGGTTAGGTGTATAACGGTTCCAACTCATAGGAACACTGTGTACAACAGGAGGAAACAGTGCCCCATCCTACTCCATCCTCACAATCATTGCTATGTTTGAGCCCATTGTTGCAGCCACTGTGTCAATCCATCTCATTAAGGGTCTTCCTCTTTTTTTGCTGACCCTCTGCTTTACCACGTATGATGTCCTTCTCCAGTGACTGGTCTTTCCTGATAATATGTCCAAAGTATGTGAGATGAGGTCTTGCCATCCTCGCTTCTAAGCAGCATTCTGGATGTACCTCCTCCAAGACAGATTTGTTCATTCTTCTGGCAGTCCATGGTATAGTCAATATTCTTTACCAACACCATAATTCAAAGGCATCAAATCTTCTTCAATATTCCTTATTCACTGTTCACATTTCACATGCATATGAGGCAGTTGAAAATACCATGGCTTGGGTCAGGTGCATCTTAGTTCTCAAAGTGACATCTTTGCTTTTTAACACTTTAAAGAGGTCTTTTGCAGCACCTTTGTCCAGTGCCATACATCATTTGATTTCTTGACTGCTGCTTCCATGTGCGTTGACTGTGGGTCCAAGTAAAATGAAATTCTTGACAACTTCAATCTTTTCTCGGTTTACCATGCTGCTGCTTATTGGTCTAGTTGTGAGAATTTTTGTTTTCTTTTTTTTTTTTTTATGTTGAGGTATAATCCATACTGAAGGCTGTAGTCTTTGATCTTTATCAGTAAGTGCTTCAAGTCCTCTTCACTTTTCTTCTTCACCAGTCTTTGGTTATAGATATTAAATGCTGATTCCCCTGGGCAAGGGTAATGCATGAGGTAGGCTTCTGAGATACAGATGATGCCCTATATTCTGCTCTGAGTAATGTTTATATGGGTATGCTGCTTGGAGCCCTGGTGGTGCAGTGGTTAAGAGCTTGGCTGCTAATGAAAAGGTCAGCAGTTTGAATTCACCAGCTGCTGCTTGGAAACCCTATGGGACAGTTCTACTCTGTCCTATAGGGTCGCTATGAGTCAGAATCAACTCGATGGCAATGGGTTTGTTTTTTTATGGGTTGCTTGGTAAAAAGTCATTGATATGCATGTACTTTTGTGTAAGAATATTATACTTCAATAAAAACTGTATAAAAAAGAACAAACAAATAAACAAGGGAATGGAGTTACTATGACTGATACAGTACCAACATTATATAAACCAGTCATGTTTTATTCCTTGGCACTGGGAAGAGACTAATACTACCTGTGCATGTTGCTGCTCACTTCATACCCAAATAAGATCGGGGCCTGTTTGCAGAGAAACAGGAGGAAATGACTGTTATGTAGGCAGGAGAGTGGCTGATACATGCAGCTATTTTTAAAATGACTTAGCTCCATATTCATCGACCTGGATGAATGTCAACCAAGAATTTTGAAATAAGAAAGTTAAATCCTAAGTAATATTCTAATTCTAGTAAAAATACCATTCCTGTATATGGAGAAAGGTGTGGAAAAAGAAACCAAAACCAAATCCAACCCGTTGCCTTTGAGGTGATTCTGATTCATAGTGACCCTATAGAACAGAGTAGAACTGCCCCACAGGGTTTCCAAGGCTGTGATCTTTAGAGAAGCAGACTGCCACATCTGTCCACCTAAGAGTGGCTGGTGGGTTCAAAATGCCAACCTTTCAGTTTGCAGCTGAGCACTTTAACCACTGTGTCACCAGGGCCCCTTGAAATAATACACACAAGGCTATTAATACTGGTCCCAGAAGGGAGGTAAAGAATGGAGGTGTATTGTTTCACCGACTGTAGGAAGTACATGTACTCTTGTATTTTTTTGAAGGAGAATATACCAGGAAAATTAAAATTAGAAAGCTCAATAACCTAGTGAATAAAAAAGGAAGGCAATTGGCATGGGTGAATGACAGATAGCCTAGCTATAGTACAGGATGTTTCGTAAAGCAGAGTGGGGACTAGCCAGAGTAGACATGAAGCCAAGTGGCAACATCTCTCTTGTGTTCCTCGTATCTCATTAAGAGCAGCACTACTTTAGCCAATCGCCCCCTTTAATAACCAGCAGAAACAGAAGGCAAGGCTGCTCTTAGGTGCTTTTGTTCCTCAGAACCAGTTCTTGAATAGTCTGAAAACTGTTAGCAAAGAGCCTCTTGGGAAGCAGAATTCTCAGGTTTGATTTCATTTCTTTCTGTGTCTTAGGCATTAAAATCCTAGGAAGAAGGGGAAAGTGAGGAACATCAATTCTGTCTGGTAACACCTACCTGCCAGAGGCATTTATTTCCCTGGAGGAGGAAAATCACCATTCTCAACCCAGTCAGCTTTTTGGTAATCTGGTTCACATATCTGAGGATCAGGGGCAGGTGCACCAAGCTTTGTCATTAGCTATGCGGATGTCATTAGCACTTCGTCTAACATATGCTCATTTTGTACAGATACTACAATGTCAATTTGCCTTCTGGACATTTCCTTATTTATTGAGGTTGCCTTAACTTTTTTTCAGGTGTGAAATAAACACTATTTTTTAAAAAGTTAGATGATTTTATTATTTATTTAATACTGAAATTACTCATTTTTGCATTCCTCTTTGACTATGAATTCTATATTAAACAATGCATAAAACAACTATACAAATGCAATTAAGATTCATTGTCAAGCTGGTCTGTATCTGGTAAGAATTTTTTTTAGAAACGCTTTCTGAAATATTGGTTTTGGATTCCTCAATTAGAATTAAGTCCTTTTTTCAAGTGAATAGGTGACACTAATATAAACCAAACTGAGTTACCGTTTAAACCAGTGGATCAAAAACAGATTTTAAGTGTATTATTTATTTTAACAAAGATAACCAAAAGAAGAAAAGCAACAACAAAAAAACCCAGTCACCTTAAGATGACCCCGAGTGGGTGAGAGTAGAACTGTGCTCCATAGGGTTTTTAATGGCTGATTTTTCAGAACTAGATCACCAGGCCTTTCTTCTGAAGTGCCTCGGAATGGACTGAACCTCCAACCTTTCAGGTGGCGGCCAAGCATGTTACCCCTTTGCACCATCCAGCGAGTCCAACAACAAAATAATAATAATAAAGCTGCTGTTGTCAGTTGCTGTTAATTCTGACTCATGGCAACCCCATGCGTGCAAAGTAGAACGGTTCCATTGAATTTTCAAGGCAGTGACATTTCAGAAGCAGATCACCAGGCCTGTCTTCCAGGGCATATCTGGGAGGATTTGAACCCCCAAACTTTCAGCTACTGGTAGAGTGCTTAACCGCTTAATAGCACTAATAAAATTTGAAAGCGGAAGAGGGCTTAGAGGCTAGTGAAAATGAGCTATTCCTTCATATTTCAGCATGAGAACTCAATAAACCCGTTGCCATCGAGTCAATTCTGACTCATAGTGACCCTATAGGACAGAGTAGGCCTGCCCCATAGAGTTTCCAAGGAGCGCCTGATAGATTCGAAAGGGCAGCCTTTTGGTTAGCAGCCATCACACTGTTTAAAAGTTGATAAATCAAGAAATAAAAGTATAAACATACTATTAGATATTCAGGTGGTAAATCTGCAGAAGAACTAAAAAAGCAATATTTAAAATATTTATCATGGAACTGAGTATTGGTAAGGTGGAAAACTGCAGAAATTTGCTTTTTATTTTCTAATTGAAAAAATATATACTATGTTTTTTTTGTTTGTTTTTAGAAAAAAAACTCAACAAAAAGCTATACAGATTTTTGTGACAAGTGTAATTCAGATCTTTCTGGGTAATGTTTTAAATTGCTTGCTAATATTGAAATTTGCCACAATTTGATCTTTTAATAATAATGTGGATGCTTTTCTTTCTTTTAATGTTGACATCGTACATTTGAATGGTGGCAACATTCAGACTAAGATATTCAAATAAGATTGGATTTGAGTTTGGTTCTAACCTTCAGAATTTCAGAGCATCCTTATTATTATGAGTTTCCTGTGGTTTTTCTATTGCGGTAGAATATATAAAACATAAAATTTGTCACTTTAGTAGTTTTTAAGCATAGAATTTAGCGGCATTCATTATATTCACAATGTGCAAACATCACCACTACCTATTTCCAGAACTTTTTCATCACCCCTAACATGACTAATGGTATCGAGCGTCTTTTCAGGTACTTAACGGCCATTTGTATATCTTCTTCAGAGGAATGTCTATTCAAGTCCTCTGCCCATTTTTTAATTGTGTTGTTTGTCTTTTGGGTTTTGAGTTATAGGAATTAAATTTCTACTTTTTGGTAACTAAAGTATATGATAAAATAAAATAATTAAAATATATATTTAAGAAGTCTTCTTTCCATACATGTCCCCTGACTCCACTCCCCAGAGGCATCCTTTGACACTAATTCCAGACACAGTATATCCCCCATATCTTTTCAGAAAAATTGTATGAGTATGAAAGTATTTGTATACATTCTTCTTAAACACACACACACACACACACACACAAATGGGGGCATATTATACACGCTGTTCTACTTGTTGCTAGTTTTGTTATTTTGGAGATTATTCCTGTATCAGCACACTGATAGTGTCTTTTTTAGTCATCCAGCGTGGCTATAACAGAAATACCACAAGTGGATGGCTTCAACAAAATTTTCTCACAGCCTAGTAGTCTAGAAGTTCAAATTCAGGGCATCAGCTCCAGGCAAAGTCTTTCTCTCTCTGCTGGATCTGGGGGAAGGTCCTTGTCATCAATCTTCCCCTGCTCTAGGAGTTTCTCAGGGCAGGGACCCTGGGTACAAAGCATGTGCTCCACTCATGGCTCTCGTTTCTTGGTGGTATGAGGTCCCCATGTCTCTCTGCTCACTTCTCTCTCTTGTATTTCAAAAGAGATTGGGTGTAAGACAAGATCTAATCTTGTAGATTTCATCAATATAACTGCCACTAATCCTTCTCATTGACATCATAGTGATAGGATTTACAACACATAGGAAAATCACATGAGATGACAAAATGGTGGACAATCACACAATACTGGGAATCATGGCCTAGACAAATTGACAGATATTTTGGGGAGGCACAATTCAATCCATGACAGTGTCCTTATTTACTTTTTGTTTCTAATGCATTTGCCTATTCTAGATATTTTATATATATCTGAGATCATACAATATTTGTCCTTTTTTGTCTGACTTATTTCACTTAGCTTAGTGTTTTCAAAGTTTATCCATGTTGCAGCATGTATCAGAATTTCATTTTTCTTTATGGCTGAATAATATTTCATTGTATGTATATACCAGTCAGAGAACCAACTAAGTTGACCCCATGTTTGTCAGAGCAGAACTGTGTCCCACAGGGTTTTCAGTGGTTGATTTTTCAGAAGTAGATTTCCAGGCCTTTCTTCTGAGGCATCTCTGGGTGGACTCAAACCTCCAACCTTTTGGTTAGCAACTGAGCATGTTAACTATTGCACCACACAGGGACTCCAATGTATATGCCACATTTTGTTTATCTATTCATCTGTTGGATAGACACTTGGGTTGATTCCATCTTTTGGAAATTGTAAATAGTGCTGTGATGGACACCGATTTACACATATCTGTTTGAGCCCCTATTTTCAAGTCTTTTGGGTATATACCTAGGAGGGAATTGCTGGGTCATATGGTGATTCTGTGTTTAACTTTTTAAGGAACTGTCAATTTTTTTTCCCTAGTGGCTGTACCATTTTACATTTCCACCAGCAATGCAGGTGGGCTCCAATTTCTCTACATTCTTGCTAACATTTAATATTATCTGCCTTTATGATTATAGTGATCCTAGTGAGTGTGAAGTAGTATCTGAATTTTTTTTAAAATTTATTATGGTGAAAATGTACGTAATAAAACATATGCCATCTCAACAATTTCTACATGTACAATTCAGTAACATTAATCATTATTCAAGTTGTGCATCCATTGTTGCTATCCTTTTCCAAATTATTCCACCACCATTAACATAAATTCAGTATCCCCTTAGCAAAAACTCCCTCCTTTTCCTCCCACTCCTGGTAACCACTAATAATCTTCGGTTTCTAAATATTTGCATATTTTATGTAAGTGAAATCATATAATATTTGTCCTTTTGCAACTGACTTATCTCAGCGTGATATTTTCAAGATTCATTCATGTAGCATGCATCGTGACTTCATTTCCCTTTGTGGCTGAGTAGTATTCCACTGTGTGTATAGACCACTTTTCGTTTATTCAGTCTTCTGTTGATGGACATTTGAGTCCTTTCGGCTATGGTGAAAAGTGCTGCAATGAACATTGGCGTACAAGTTTCTGTTTGGATTCTTGCCTTCACTTTTTCTGGGTATATACCTAGTCAATGTGGCTTTGATTTGCATTTCCCTAATGAACAATAAAGAGCACAATGGGTAAAGTGCTCAACTGCTAACCGAATGGTCGGCGGTTCAAACCCACTAGCTGCTCCGTGGGGAAAAAGACCTGGTGATCTGCTCCTGTAAAGATTACAGCCTAGGAAACCATATAGGGCAGTTCTATTCTGTCCTATAAGGTTGCTGTGAGTTGGGACTGACTTGACTGGCACACAACAGCAACAATGAATAAGATGTTAAGAATCTTTTACAAATCATATACTAGCTATTTGGAGAAATGTCTATTCCAATTATTTGTCCGTTTTTAAATTGTGTTGTCCCTTTATTATTAAGTTCTAAGAATTCTTTATATTTTTTAGATATAGGTCCCCTATCACATATACCATTTGCAAATATTTTCTTCCATTCTTTGGGTTGTCTTTTCACTTTCTTGATTGTATCGTTTGCAGCACAAAAGTTTTTATTTTTACATAGTCCAGTTCATCTATCTTTTTTTCATTTTCTCTTGTGCTTTTGATGTATTATCTAAAAAATTATTTCCTAACCCAAAGTCACCAAAATTTACTTCTTTGTTTTCTTCTAAGAGTTTTATATGCTCAGTTTTATATTTAAGAGGCATTGGTAGTTCAATGATAGAATGCTCGCTTTCCATGTAGTAGACCAGGTTCTATTCCCGGCCAATGCACCAAAAGAGCAGTCACCACCCATAAGTGTCAGCAGAGGCTTGCATGTTGTTATGATGCTGGATAAGTTTCAGTGGAGCTTCCAGAATAATACAGATTAGGAAGAAAGGCCCGGTTATCTACCCTACAGATCACAATGGTCCAATCCCATTGTGCATGGGGTTGCCAGGAGCTGGGAGCCAATTCTACAGCAGCTAACAACAACAACAACAGCTACTATATTTAGGGCTATGATCCATTTGAAGTTCATTTTTGTGCATGGTATGAGGTAGGGGTACAACTTCATTTTTTGCATGTTGATATTCAGTAGTTCTAGCACTATTTGTTGATTCTGGGTCTTATCGTTGTCTTTTACTAGATATTTCCAACTTGCATTCTGAAAGTTCTGACTTCAAATTCTAACTAACCGGCTCATCTTACCATATTTTTCTTTTAGCATGGAAAACTTCAAACAGAGAGAATCTCTAAAAGAATTTAAAAGATCACACATATACCCACCACCTAGATTCAACAAGTGTTAGCATTTACCTTATTTGTCTGTCTGTCTATCTATCTGTCTGGGTGGTTTTATTTTTCTGTTTTTTTTTTTTAATGATATGCAAGCAACATGATAGAAAAATATTCTCCTATATAACTACAATACTATAACAACTTTCAAGAAACTTGAAAATAACTTCCTAATATAATCTAATATCTAGTTCATATTGAAGTATATCCCCTTGCCTCAAAATATCATTTATTTCTTAAAAATAAATAATAGATAAGGGTAATGAGCGCTGCATTTGATTGTTATACCTTTTTAATCTCTTTTAATACCAGCATAACACTTCATATTTTTTGTTTCTCACGGCATTGTCTTTTTGAATAGATCAGAGGACTTGTCTTGGAAAGCATGATACATTCTTGATTTGTCTCATTGTTTCCTCATGGTGTCATCCACCTTTTCCTTGAATTTCTGTCAATTACAAGTCAGGTGTAAAGATTTAATTATATTCAGGTGAAACGTTTTGGCTAAGAATATTTCTCAGATAATGCTGTGTACTTCATAGTACACTACATCGGGAGGCATGGAATGTCTGATTGTCCCACGATTAGAAATGCTAAGTTTCATCGCTTGGTTAAGGACATGACTGCCTCATTTTTCCATTGTAAAGCTACTTTATTTTCCCCTCTGCATATAGGTTATCAATAATCAAGTTAACAAAATGATCCACTCTGTGTATATTAGTTAACACCTTTTCCCAGCCACTCTGGTTCTTTACTAATGTGCTTATGCGTGAAATAGTCCTAGCAAGAGGGATGGAAGTTATGCATTGGCTCAACAAATGTATATTCCTCCCTCAAGTCTGGTTTTGGTAACACCACTGTTAGGTGCCTAACATGAGACCATTGCCTAGCCTGTACTATGACCCGATTACTGGGAGACCAGCCAGCGACCTAATGGTACGCTTTTTACATTAAATTCCTTTAATCCTGATGATGGTAGTGATTGGTTTTCAGTGGAGCATCACTTATTTTGGAGATGGATTTCTTTTTTTTTTTTTTTAATTTTGCTTTAAGTGAAAGTGTACAGTTCAAGTTAGTCTCTCATACAAAAATTTACACACATCGTTATGTGACCTTAGTTGCTCTCCCTCTAATGTGACAGTATATTCCTCCTTTCCACTCCAAATTTCCAGGAACCAGCTCCTGCCCCTTTTTTTTTTTAATAATTTTTATTGTGCTTTAAGTGAAAGTTTACAAATCAAGTCAGTCTGTCACATATAAGCTTATATACACTTTACTACATATTCCCATTTACTCTCCCCCTAATGAGTCAGCCCACTCCCTTCTTCCAGTCTCTCCTTTCGTGACCATTTTGCCAGAATCTAACCCTCTCTACCCTCCCATGTCCCCTCCAGACAGGAGATGCCAACACAGTCTCAAGCGTCCACCTGATACAAGTAGCTCACTCTTCACCAGCATCTCTCTCCAGCCCATTGTCCACTCCCTTCCATGTCTGATGAGTTGTCTTCGGGAATGGTTCCTTTCCTGGGCCAACAGGTTTGGGGGCCATGACTGCCGGGATTCTTCTAGTCTCAGTCAGACCAGTAAGTCCGGTCTTTTTATGAGAATTTCGGGTTTGCATCCCACTGTTCTCCTGCTCCCTTAGGGGTTCTCTGTTGTGTTCCCTGTCAGGGCAGTCATTGGCTGTGGCCGGGCACCATCTAGTTCTTCTGGTCTCAGGATGATGTAAGTGTCTGGTTCATGTGGCCCTTTCTGTCTGTTGGGCTCATAGTTATCGTGTGACCTTGGTGTTCTTCATTCTCCTTTGATCCAGGTGGGTTGAGACCAATTGATGCATCTTAGATGGCCGCTTGTTAGCATTTAAGACCCCAGACACCTCATTTCAAAGTGGGATGCAGAATGTCTTCATAATAGAATTATTTTGCCAATTGACTTAGAAGTCCCCTTAATCCATAGTCCCCAAACCTCCGCCCTTGCTCCGCTGACCTTCGAAGCATTGTTTATCCCGGAAACTTCTTTGCTTTTGGTCCAGTCCAGTTGAGCTGAGCTTCCCTGTATTGAGTATTGTCCTTCCCTTCACTTATCCTGCCCTTTTTTGCCTTCTCATCTTGCCTCCGGACAGGAGCTGCCCACACTGTCTCATGTATCTACTTGAGCTAAGAAGCACAGTCTTCATGGATATCACTTTATGTCTTATAGGCCAGTCTAATCTTTGTCTGAAGCGTTGGCTTTGGGAATGGTTTCAGTTCTGGGCTAACAAAGAGTCCAGGGGCCATGTTTTCCGGGGTCCCTTCAGCCTCGGTCAGACCATTAAGTCTGGCCTTTTAACTAGAATTTGAGTTCTGCACCCCAGTTTTCTCCTGTGCTGTCAGGGACTCTCTGTTTTGTTCCCTTGTCAGGGTGGTCATTGGTGGTAGCCAGGCACCATCTAATTCTTCTGGTTTCAGGCTGATGGAGTCTCTGGTTTATATGGCCCTTCCTGTCTCTTGGGCTAATGTTTTCCTTGTGTCTTTGGTGTTCATTCTCCTTTGCTCCAGGTGGGTTGGGACCAATCGGTGTATCTTAGATGGCCACTCGCTAGCTTTTAAGACCCCAGGCACCACTCACCATAATGGGAGGCAGAACATTTTCTCAATAAAGTTTGTTATGCCAATTGACCTAGATGCCCCTGAAACCATGGTCCCCAGAGCCCTGCCCCTGCTACTCTGTCCCTCAAAATGTTTGTATTGAGGAAACTTCTTAGCTTTTGGCATAGTTTAGTTGTGCTGATTTCCCCTGTATTGTGTGTTGTCCTTCCCTTCACCTAAGGTAATTCTTGTCTACTATCTTGATGGAAACCCTGGTGGTGTAGTAGTTAAGAGCTATGGCTGGTAACCAAAAGGTCAGCAGTTTGAATCTACCAGGTGTTCCTTGGAAACCATATGGGGCAGTTCTACTCTGTCCTATAGGGTCACTATGGGTCGGAATCGACTCAATGGCAACAGGTTTGATTTTCTTGGTATTTCGTTGATGAATACCCCTCTGCCCACCCTCATAACCATCAAAGAATGTTTCCTTCTGTGTTTAAACCTTTTCTTGAGTTCTTATAATAGTGGTCTCATACGATATTTGTCCTTTTGTGACTGACTAATTTCACTCAGTATAATGCCTTCCAGATTCATCCATGGTATGAGATGCTTCCCAGATTCATCCTTGTTCTTTATTGTTGCGTAGTATTCTATTGTATGAATAGGCCATAATTTGTTTATCCATTCGTCCGTTGATGGGCAACTAGCTTGTTTCCACCTTTTTGCTATTGTAAACAGTGCTGCAATGAGCATGGGTGTCCATATATCTATTCATGTGAAGGCTCTTATTTCTCTAGGATATATTCCAAGGAGTGGGATTGCTGGATCATATGGTAGTTCTATTTCTAGCTTTTTAAGTAAGCACCAAATTGATTTCCAAAGTGGTTGTACCATTTTACATTCCCACCAACAGTGTATAAGTATTACAGTCTCTCCACAACCTCTCCAACATTCATTACTTTGTGATTTTTGAATTACTGCCAGCCTTGTTGGGGTGAGATGAGATCTCATTGTAGCTTTTGACTTGCATTTTTCTAATGGCTAATGATTGTGAGCATTTCCTTGTGTATCTATTAGCCGGCTGAATGTCTTCTTTGGTGAAGCGCCTGTTCATATCCTTTACCCATTTAGTAACTGCATTATTTGCCTTTTTGTTGTTGAGGTTTTGCAGTATCTTATAGATTTTAGAGATTAGACCCTGATCAGATGTCGTAGCCAAAAATTTTTTCCCAGTCTGTAGGTTCTCCTTTTACTCTTTTGATGAAGTCTTTTGATGAGCATAAATGCTTAATTTTTAGGAGCTTCCAGCTATCTAGTTTCTCTTCTGGTGTTTGTGCATTGTTAGTAATGTTTCGTATTCTGTTTATGCCATGTATTAGGGCTCCTAGCATTGTCCCTATTTTTTCTTCTGTGATCTTTATTGTTTTAGATTTTATATTTAGGTCTTTGAACCATTTTGAGTTAGTTTTTGTGCATGGTGTGAAGTGTGGGTCTTGTTTCATTTTTTTACAGATGGATATCCGGTTATGCCAGTACCATTTGTTAAAAAGACTGTCTTTTCCCCAATTAATGGACTTTGGGCCTTTGTCAAATATCAGCTTCTCATAACCAAAATCAAACCAAACCCAGTGCTGTTGAGTCGATTCCGACTCATTGCGACCCTATAGGACAGAGTAGAACTGCCCCATAGAGTTTCCAAGGAGCGCCTGGTGGATTTGAACTGCCAACCATTTGGTTAGCAGCCATAGCACTTAACCACTATGCCACCAGGGTTTCCATAGGTGGATGAATTTACGTCTGGATTCTCAATTGTGTTCCATTGGCCTATGTATCTGTTGCTGTACCAGTACCAGGTTGTTTTGACTACCGTGGTGGTATAACAGGTTTTAAAATCATGTAGTGTTGAGGTCTCCCGCTTTGTTCTTCTTCTTCTTCAGTGATGTTTTACTTATCCAGGGCCTCTTCCCTTTTCATATGAAGTTGGTGATTTGTTTCTCCATCTCATTAAAAAATGCCATTGGAGTTTGGATCAGGATTGCATTGCATCTGTAGATCACTTTGGGTAGAATAAACATGTTCATAATATTGAGTCTTCCTATCCATGAGCAAGGTATGTTTTTCCACTTATATAGGTCTCTTTTGGTTTCTTGCAGTAGTGTTTTGTAGCTTTCTTTGTATAGGTCTTTTAAGTCTCCGATTAGATTTATTCCTAAGTATTTTATCTTCTTGGGGTATTGATTTGATGATTTCCTCTTTGATGTTCTTTTTGTTGGTGTAGAGGAATCCGACTGATTTTTATATGTTTATCTTGTATCCTGATACTTTGTTGAAATCTTTGATTAGTTCCAGTAGTTTTCTTGTGGATTATTTGGGGTTTTCTGCGTATAAGATCATATCATCTGCAAATAAAGACAATTTTGCTTCTTCCTTACCAATATGGATGCCCTTTATTTCTTTTTCTAGCTTAATTGCTCTGGCTAGGACCTTGTTTTGGAGATGGATTTGCCCTTTTTTGTCCACAATATTTCTGCCCAATATATTTCTGATGAATAGAGGAAATATCTTATTCATCATTTAAATACCCTATACAACATTGCTTCTGATCAAGGAAAGCAATTCACAAGGGAAGACTATAATGGCCTCATGCCATGAGATTCACTGGTCTTACCATGTACCCTATTACCCAGAGGCATCTAACTTGAGAGAGCAGTTAAATAGGTTCCTGAAAATTCATTATGGCACTAATTAAGAGCTAACATGTTGTGAGACTGGATACTGCCCTACAGAATATGCTCTGAGGCAGCAACCAGGTTATGATATCATTTCTCCAATTGATATAACAAATGGATCTAGAAATTAAAAGGTGGATGTGTGAGTGGGTCTTCTCACTATTACACCTAATAACCCACCTGCCAAATTTTTGCTTCCAATCCCTACACATTTGGCTTCTGCTGGCTTAAAGGTCTTAGTTGTGAAGAGGAATGCTTCCACCAGCAAACAGAATAATAGATATATTTAATTGGAAGTTGAGACTGTCATCTGACCATTTTGGGTTCTTCGTGTGTCTAAACTAACAGAGAGCTAGTTGGGGAAATTGATTCTGATTACCACGTGAGTGGAAAGTTGGTTTATTTCATGGCATCAGATAATATTATCCAGAAGCTAAAAGATGTTTTTTAGGGTGGGGGCACCTCTTAACACTTCCCTGTTCATTAATAAAGGTTAATAGAAAAGTACAGCAACTCAGTAAAGACACAACCATTCAGAAGTTAAGGCTCTCTGAAATTTTGGGATTACTCTATCAATCAATCTGTCTTGTAAGATGTGCAACCAGGATGCTCCTTAGAAGGGAGGATGGTGAAACTTCCTCTCGTGTACCTCAGACATGTTATCAAGACGGACCAGGCCCTGGAAAAGGACCTCATACTTGGTAAAGTAGAGGGTCAATGCAAGTGAGGAAGACCCTCAACAAGATGGATTGACACAGTGGCTGCAATGATGGACTCAAGCATAGCAACGATTGGAGGTTGGAGCAGGACTCGGAAATGTTTCATTCTGTTTTATGGAATGATTCGATGGCACCTAACAACATCCACCACCACGTAAACTTCCCATCTAGGTTAGGCTCTGTTGAGGACCCAGGAAACATAGAATGGGAAGTAGAAAAAGGAAGTTGTAAATATCAAATACAGGCTTGCCACCAATAATAGAAATGAAGAATGTAGCAGCTAGACATATTTTCTTCCTTGCTTATGTATGAATTTGCATATTTTAAATACTTTTCATGATCCTCCTTTTCTGTATTACTTTGTATAAAAAGTTTTTATGGTGATTAACTTTAAAATTTATGCTTTATGTTATAAGATATGCAGGTGGAATTTTAAATGAACTAGGGAAGCAATTAACAACACCTTATGATGAATATGTAACTCCTGAGATTTTAAGTTTCTCATTTTGGGGATTTAGGTGAGAATACTTTTATTTGCACAAAAAGTAGTTGTCTGTAGTTGGAAAGAAGCATGAGGTTCTTACTGTTGTTGTGAAGAAGTTTAAATAAAATAAACCTATGTTTACTTATGATAAAATGAAAAAATAGATCTATGCTTAAATAAAAGAAGGTTGTGTATGGTCAATATCTCTTATAAACATAGGTGCAAAAATCCTACACAAAAAATTAGTAAATCAAATCCAAGGTATATAAAAATGATAATTCATCACAAAAAAGTTGGTTTATTTGAAGAACACAAGATTGTTGTAACATTTAAAAAGCAATAATTACAATTCATTTCATTATTATAATAAAGAGGAAAACCTACATATGATCACAAAAAAAGATGCAGAAAAATGCATTTGATAAAATTCAACATCCAAGATCAAAACTTTTTGCAGCTAGTAATGGAAGAAAACTTCCATAATTCATGAAAAACTATCAAAAAACCTGATTGCAAACATCATACTCAATGGTGAAAGAAAAATTTTCTTCTAAAATTAGGAATCAGAGAATGATGCCCACTCTCACCAGTTAGACTCAACATTGTAATGTGTCTTAGCCATCGCAATAAGACAATAAACAAACATGATAGAAAGAAAAAGTATAAGGATTAGGGTGAAAATATAAGTGTCATTATTTGCATGTTGTAATTATGCATGCTGAAAATCCAAAATAATACATAAACTATTAAAATTTAGCAAAATCACCAGGTACTCAAATGTATTCCTTTCTACCTGCAATAAAATATTAGAAAGTTTAATTTTAAATGATTTAATTTAAAATAAGTCAAACTTTTAGGAATAAATCACATGAGAAATATGCAATACCACTTCATCAGAAACTAAAGAGCATTTATTGAGACATAGATAAATGGAAGGACTCAACGTACTAATGGATTAAAAACTCAGTAGTAAAGTCAGTTCACCCCATAGTCATCTGTAGATTCAATACAATCCCAATAAAAAATGCCAGCAGATTTCTATGAAAATTTACAAGCTAATTCTAAATTTGATTTGGAAATGCAAAAGGCCAAGAATATTGAAGACGATGATGAAGAAGGAAAAAAAACAGGAGGATTTACTTGGGTCATAAATCATGTTATAAAGTTACAGTAAAGAAGAGGGTGTGCTAATTTTGCAAAGATAGCCAAATATGCCAAAGGAACAGAGCAGAGAATCCATAATCAGTCCCACACATATATGGATGATTGATTTATGAAAAGGGTCACACAGATGAGCAGTGTGTGAAGAAACATCTGTGTGATAAAAAGCGTTGGAGCAACTGGGTAGCCAAATAAACAAAATGAATTTTGACCTCTACATGCCACCATACCAAAACAAAAAATCAATTCTGGGCGAATTATAGATCTATGTGTCAAAGGAGAAATAATAAAACTGTATAATATAACATAAGGAAAGACTTCTTGAATGGGACAATGAAAGAACTTATCATAAAGGAAAAGTTGGATAAATTGGACTGCATTTAAATTAAGAAATTTTATTCATCAAAATACACCATCGTTAGTTTAAAAACAAGCCACACAATGGGAATGTGTGTACATGTGTGTGCATAATATTGGGTCTGAATCTAGAATATATCTTTTTTAAACTTCTACAAATCAATAAGAAATTGACAGTGTAACAGAAAAATGGAAAGGGGACTTGAATGGGCACTTCACGAAAAAGGCTACCCAAATGGCCAATAGACACACAGAATGTTGAATACCATTAGTAATCAAGAAAATGCAAATTAAAACTACAATATGCTGTACATTATATACATACACATCAGAATGGCTAATTTTAAAAAATGCCAAGTATTGGCAGAAATGTGGAGCAGTTGGTACTCTCATAAATTGCTGGAACTAGTTAAAATGGTAGAACTTTGAAAATCTGTTTAACAATTTTTGTTTAATTTAGAAATTCACATTCCATATATTCTGGGAATTCTATTGTGTGGTATATACCCCTCAGAAATGCGTATATGTGTGCAACAATAGATGTAATATGTACAAAAGAACATTCATAACAGCATTATTTATAAGTCTCAAATTGAAAACAACTTTATTAATCATTTTTTTTTAACAGTAGAACAGATAAATACATTATGGTATATTCATATAATGATAATCTAAAACAATGAAAATAAAAGGACTGTTACATTCAATAACATGTATAAATCTCACATTCTATTGAGTGAAAAAGCCATTTGCAAAAGAATATATACTGTCTGATTCCATTTAATTAGACTTTTAAAACAGGCAAATGTTGTCTATGATACTAAAAGTCAGTATAGAGGTGACCTTTGGACAAGAAACCAAAAACCAAACCAGTTGCCGTCGAGTTGATTCCGACTCATAGCGACCCTATAGAACAGAGTAGAACTGCCCCATATGGTTTCAAAGGAGCACCTGGTGGATTTGAACTGCTGACCTTTTGGTTAGCAGCCGTAGCTCTTACCACTACTCTACCAGGGTTTCCCCTTTGGACAAGAGGGAAGGGTAATCACTGAGGCGGTCGTTTAGAGGACTTCTGGGAATGCTTGTAATGTTCTATTCTCGACTTGGTTTACACACACGGATTTACATTGTGAGAATTAATTGGGAAGTACATTTATGATTTATGCTCTTTTATTTATGCAAGTCACACTTCTATGAAAGTTACTTGAAAGCATTTATTCATTGTCTCATTTCCTAAATATTTAAGCATCTAATGTGTGCTCGGAAACCCTGGTTGCATAGTGGTTAAGAGTTACGGCTGCTAATCAAAAGATTGGCAGTTCAAATCCACCTGGTGCTCCTTATAAACCCTATAGGGTGGTTCTCCTCTGTCCTATAGGGTCTTTATGAGTCGGAACGGACTCAACGGTAACGGTTTTTTTTTTTTTTTTTTGATGTGTGCTAGTCAGTGTGTTAGGCGCTAGGGATATAGATAAACACGAGATAGACAAGTCCCTGCCTTTATGGTATTTACATAGGGAAAGAGAAAGGCCATTAAACAAACAGTATAATAGGAAATAATTTGAGGAGCAACTAACTAGTCTGATGAGAAGATCAGGGAAGTTTCCTAGAAGAAATTGGTGACTGAACTACAACCAGAGGAATGAGAGGAGTTGGGAATATCAGGATGGAGGAGAGAGGGTATATGACAACATTTCTGGCAAAGGCAGCAATGTAGACGAATTTGAAAGTAACTCCGAGGAGAATGAGAGTCAGAGAGATACCGTGAAGAAGGCAGTGCAGTTGCCTGGGATTATGGGTGGCAGCTTGTTGTCCTGTGCTGTAGTTGTAGCAGAAAGGATGGAGAGACAAAGATTGATTTGGGAGTGAGTTTGCAGGTCGAATGAAGAAGGTTTTCTTATCCATGGGACTGTGATTGGTGATTCCCAGGTATACGGTGAAGAATGTGTCTATAAGAAACAAGTGTCCTGTAATAAACAGAGGCAAAGGAACAAGTTTGGGGCTTGGTGGTCTAGAGAGGGGTGGTGGTATTAATTTTGTGTTCTGATATGTTTAGTTGGATTGGCTGTGGAACATCAAAGAGAAGATCAAGTATGTAGTTGAACATATAGGACTAAGATTCAGGAGACACATCCTACCTGAAAATATATATTTTGAGGTCACCAGCATGAACATGGAGACCTGGTTGCACAGTGGTTAAGACCTCAGCTGCTAACCAAAAGTCGGCAATTCAAATCCACCAGCAACTTCTTGGAAATCCTATGGGGCAGCTCTACTCTGTCCTATAGGATTACTATGAGTCAGAACCGACTGGACAGCAGTGGAAACATGAACATAGAGTCCCTATGCAGTGCAAATGGTTAACATGCTTGGCTGCTTACTAAAAGGTTAGCGGTTTGAATCCACCCAGAGGTGCCTCAGAAGTGAGGGCTGGAGGTCTACCTCTGAAAAATCAGCCATCGAAAAGGCTTAGGAGCACAGCTATACTCTGACACACATGGGGTTGCCACGAGTCCAGATTAACGGGACTGCAACAGGGTAGCATGAACCCTGATGTTTAAGTCATGAAAATGAATATATTGCATGATAACCACGTAAGTAGAGAAAGAAGCCTAGGATAAATCCTAAAGAACTAGGCTGAGAAAAGGCAACTTAAAAAGAATTAGAAAAAGCACCCAGAGAAGTGAGGAAGAAACAAGTAGAGCTAGGGAAACACAGTTGTTTCAAGGACGGAGGTTTCAATGGTGCCAAATGCCGCAGGGAGGCAATAGATGATGAGGACTGATTGGTATTTTTGGGATTTAGCAAGAAGGTCTTTGATGACCTTGGCCAAAACAGTTCTGGAAGAATGGTGAGGGTGGAGACCCACGGGGAGCAGTGGGCTGAAATTGAGAGGGCGGGGAGCAGAGGAGCAGCTGTCGTGAGCGTGGGGTATGTAAAAGACCGGGAAGCTTGAGAAGTTAACTGCAGTTCTTCCTCCACCCACTGGCTTCCAACCCCAGCCTCACCCACACACAGTCACAGAGGCCACCAAAAGTAGTATTGGTTGTGGTGGCTTCTTATAGCCTGAAATGTGGATTTCATATGTACTTCTAGATATCTTTCATAATTTACCTCCTCAGTTCCACCCCCACAACCACAGTTCTCCTTACCGCTTTAATGAGTCATTATTGGTTGTCTCCTAACTGGTCTCTCTAATGATAGTCTTGCTTATTCCAGTCCACCTTTCTCATCAATGCCATTCAAAATGCAAACACGATCATCTTTTCCCCTGCTTAAAGCCTTTAATAACTCTCCATTGCATATGAGATAAAGTCAAATTCCTTAGCACAACTTACTAGCCCTTCTAAGTTTTGGCTTAAGCCCACTCCACTGCAAGGCTTACTCCTCTCCCCTCTTGGCCAATTACGCTTATGCCCCAGCAACGAATAGCTTCTCAGACTTTCAAACTGATTACTTTCTTATGTGTCTTTCCTTTTTCCAGGTGTTCTGAAAGATTTCTACTCAGTTCCTAAGATCTGCCTCAAACCATTCTTCCTTTATGATTCCTTCCTTGTCCATCCATCCTTATTTATTACTATTATTGTACTTTACCTTATTTATTTCCATTATTGTTCTCTTGACCCTTTATACATCCTTTATTGTATTATGTGGTTATATTCCCCAGGAGACTATGACTTCCTGGGAGGCAACAACTCTCTTATTCATCTCAGTACTTGGGGCAGTGCCTGGCATGGAGTGGGAACCTTCAACAGCTAAATCTGCTAGGTCAGCATTAGTGATGTTTCTGATATTAGAATCACTGATCTACCAGTGTCAGCAGTGTGTCTGCAGGAGGGTAGAGGATGGATGTTTCTGCAATCACATTAAGACTATAAGGCTCCAATGAGCGAGAACCCCTTTCACATTAGGCTTGGACCTTTTGTTCAAATTCACCTGGGATATCAAATACCTCTCTTTCCATCTCATGTACTTCCAGACATTTATTTTCAACCAAAATTCTCCTAAGGGTTATGGTTGACTTTTGCGAAGCAGGTCAGTCTTGTATTTCAGGACTTTTCAGTCCAGACGGGTCACTGAGGACTCTGCCCCAGAGATCCAGAAGTGTGAAGATACCCATGGGCTGGCTATGAAGGACATACCGCTCTCTCACTGCCTCCCGACTTTTGACTCAATGGCTAAACGTGGTATTTACCTTTAGGAAAAAGAGCTGCTGCAGTTAGTGTCTGAGGCCAGTCTAGGTAAAATTCATAAACAAGAATTCTTCCAAATTCACCTGCCTTTTACTCTTTGTTCAACTGGTTACATTTTCTGCCTTTATCGTGCACACTTGCTTTAGACATTTTTACAGTAAGTGTGAAGTTAATTTCTTTTTCTTGGTCACTACTTCAGTAAATCACATGTAGTGATTAGTCGGGTTTGATTTAAAAGTTCCCCAATTACTTGTTATTACGGTTTAATTCTTGAATTCTGATAATAAAGAAGGAAACGGCTCCATGCAAATGTATTCCTTTTGATCAGTTTGTCATGGGTGAGTTCCCATTGATTAAATTGGTCCCGACGTGAGCCACCGAAGACCATTCTTAACAGGCCAGATTGCAGTAACTGTTCTTGCTATAAAGTGATTTCTACTTCATTTTATATAATAGTTAATTTTCTATGTGTTTTAAGGGAATAATAATCTGACACGGTCCAATCTGATAATATTTCTATACGTAAATTGGAGCCCTGGTGGCTTGGCTGCTAACCAAGAGGTTGGCAGTTTGAATCCACTAGCCACTCTTTGGAAACCCTATAGGGCAGTTCTACTCTGTTCCATAGGGCCACTGTGAGTCAAAATCAACTCAACAGCAGTTTTTTTTTTTTTTAAATACATCAATTATTTCAAAACCCAACAGCTGTGCTTCATAAAAGGACCTTAAGTTGTTTTTACCTCCATGAGGGTTTCTCAAAATTACACTTCCTTTTTTTTTTCATATTAATTTATTATTATTATTTTGTTTTTTTTTTTTTCAATTGTACTTTATTTGAAAGGCAAGCTTTATTTCAAAAGAGCAGTTGGAGGTACCATGACTACAAACTGCTAGAAGGGGGCACAATAAATGTCCATTTGGCAAGCCTTTCAGTTGAAAGGCTCCCTAATTCCCGCTAACTGGCCAACACCTACCCAGTTTCCTTTTTAGGTTGAAACTAAAATGGTCAGCTTGAAGGTGCCCCTGTTGTGTTTATTACCCAAACACACTCTCATTTCAGGAAAGAGGACACCCTGGGTCAGCAGTGAGGGGGGTCTGCTAAGTTATGAAATATGTGCATTGCGAATAACATTAATTTAGTAGCTCTCTTCGCATTTTCACATTTTTAAAAGAGACACAGAGGTTTCATTCATATTTTAAGCAGCTGAGTTGGTAATAATCCTGTCTCCATTTCCTAGGAGGTAAGTTACATTCAATTATTCCTCGTGACAGCCAAATGGAAGATTGTTCCACTGATTCTGCAGCACTGGTTGGGCTGGCATCTGCAATGGTAGCCAAACAAATGAGATTTCTGTGTAACACGTGCGGGTACCGGACGCACTTGTTTGCCCGGCCTTTGTTCTGATACTCCACGATATAGCGACTCAGCTGGTCATTTTCCTCCAGGAGCCGCTGGATAGTCTCTTGATTCACTTCCACCTTGCCCCGTAGCCAGTTGGCACGACGGCCACCAGCATCGTGGGAAGACTGGCGGAATCGTGCCTCAGGCCCCAGGGTCAGGTCCACGCCTCGCCCTTAACTGTACTTTAGATGAGGGTTTACAGAACTAGTTTATCACCAAACAGTTGGTACACACATTGTTGTATAACACTGGTTAACAACCCCACATGTCAACACTGTCCCTTCTAAACCCTGGTTTCCCTATTACCAGCTTTCCTGTTCCCTCCTGCCTTCCAGTCCCTGCCCCACGGCTGGTGCACCCCTTTAGTCTTGTTTTGTTCCATGGGTCTGTTCAATCTTTCGCTGAAGGGCGAACCTCAGAAGAGACCTCACTGCTGAGCTAAAAGGGTGTCCAGGGGGCATACTCTCAGGGTTTCTCCAGTCTCCATCAGGCCAGCAAGTCTGGTCTTTCTTTTTGAGTTAAAATTTTGTTCTAGATTTTTCTCCAGCACTGTCCAGGACCCTCTATTTTGATCCCAGTCAGAGCAGTCAGTGGTGGTAGCCAGGCACCATCTAGTTGTAACTAGACTCAGTCTGGTGGAGGCTGTGGTAGATGTGGTCCATTAGTCCTTTGGACTAATCTTTCCCTTGTGTCTTTAGTTTTCTTCATTCTTCCTTGTTCCTAAAGGGGTGAGACCAGTGGAGTATCCTAGATGGTTGTTCACAGGCTTTTAAGACCCCAGACGCTACTCAAAAAGTAGAATGTAGAACATATTCTTTATACACTATGTTATGCCAGTTGAGCTAGATGTGCCCTGAGACCGTGGTCCCCACAGCCCTCAGCCCAAAAATTCAGTCCCTCAGAGAGTTTGGATGTGTCTATGGAGCATCCATGACCTTGGCTTGTACAGGTTGTGCTGTCTTCCCCAGTATTATGCACTGTCTTACCCTTCACCAAAATTACCACTTATCTATTTTCTATTAAGTGTTTTTCCACCCCACCCTTCCCCCCTTTGTAATCATCAAAGATTGTTTCTTTTTGTATGCAAACCTTTTCTTGAGTTCTTATAATAGTGGTATCATACAATATTTGTCCTTTTGTGATTGACTTATTTCACTCAGCGTAATGCCCTCAGATTCATCCGTTAGGAGACGCTTCACAGATTCATTGTTGTTCTTTATAGTCGCATAATACTCCACTGTATGTATGCACCACAGTTTGCTTATCCATTCCTCTGTTGATGGGCAGCTAGGTTGTTTCCATCTTTTTGCAATTGTGAACAATGCTTCAATGAACATGGGTGTACATATGTCTATTCATATGAGAACTCTAATTTCTCTAGGATATATTCCTAGGAGTGGGAGTGCTGGATCATACAGTATTTCTATTTCTAGCTTTCTAAGGAAGCACTGTATTGTTTCCCAAAATGGTTGTATCATTTTGCATTCCCACCAGCAGTACATAAGAATTCCAATCAACAGTTGTTATTTCCTGTTTTATTGATTCCTGCCAGTAAGGCTGGGGTGAAACGGTATCTCACTGTGATTTTGATTTGCGTTTCTCTGATGGCTAGAGATCGTGAGCGTTTCCTCATGTGTCTGTTGGCTGCTTGAATGTCTTCTTTGGAGAAGTGTCTGTTCATTTCCTCTGCCCATTCTTTAATTGGATTATTTGTCTTTTTGTTGTAGAGGTGTTGGATTTTCTTGTAGATTTTAGAGATTAGACCTTTGTCTGATTTGTAATAGCCAAAAATTTTTCCCCAGTCTGAAGGTTCTCTTTTTGGTGAAGTCTTTTGATGAGCATAAGTGTTTAATTTTTAGAAGATCCCAGTTATCCAGTTTATCCTCTGGAGCTTTTGTGTTTTTGGTTGTGGTTTGTATCCTGTTAATGCCGTGTATTAGGGCTTCTGGCATTGATCCTATTTTTTCTTCTATGGAATTCATAGTTTTTGGCTTTATATTTAGGTATTTGAGCCATTTTGAGTTAGTTTTTTATGTGGTGTGAAGTATGGGTCCTGTTTTTTGTTTTTTGGAGCTGAATATCCCGTTTTGCCAGTACCATTTATTAAAAAGACTGTCTTTTCCCCATTTGAAGGAGCTTGGACCGTTGTTGAAGATCAGGTGACCATAGGTGGATGGATTTACATCTGGGTTCTCAATTCTGTTCCACTGATCAATGCATCTATTGTTGTACCAGTACCGAGCTGTTTTGACTACCATAGCTGTATTGTAGGTTCTGAGGTCAGGTAGTATGAGTCCTACTTTATTCTTCTTATTCAGTAGTGCTTTACTTATCCAGGGCTTCTTCCCTTTCCATATAAAGCTAATGATAAGTTTTCCATATCTTTAAAGAAGGTTGTTGGTATGTGGATTGGGATTGCAATGTATTTGTAGGGTGCTTTGGTTAGAATTGTCACTTTCACAATGTTGAGTTTACCTGTCCATGGGCATGGTATGTTTTTCCATTTATGTAGATCTCTTTTGGTTTCTTGTAGTAGTGTTTTGTAGTTTTCTTTGTATAGGTCTTCTACATCCCTGGTTAGATTTATTCCCAAGTATTTTATTTTTTTAGGGGCTTTTTTTTTTTTTTTATTTTAAAAGGTATTGCTTTCCTGATTTCCTTTTCACCATTCTCTTTATTGGTGTATAGGAATCCAAATGATTTTTGTATGTTTATCTTGTGTCCTGATACTCTGCTGAATCTTTCTATTAATTCCAGTAGTTTTCTCATGGAGTCTTTTGGGTTGTCTATGTGTAGATCATATCATCTGCAAATAGGGACAATTTAACTTCTTCATTACCAATTTGAATGTCCTTTATTTCTGCTTCTTGCCTTATTGCTCTAGCTAGGACTTCCAACATACTATTAAATAGGAGTGGTTATAAAGGGCATCCTTGTCTTGTTCCTATTCTCAAGGGGAATGTTTTCAGCCTCTCTCCATTAAGGATGATGTTGTCCATTGGTTTTGCATGTATGCTCTTTATTACATTGAGGAATTTTCTTTCTATGCTTATTTTACTGAGAGTTTTTATCAGGAATGGGTGTTGGACTCTGTCGAATGCCTTTTGTGTCAGTTGAGATGATCATGTGATTCTTTTCTTTCCTATTATTTATGTGGTGGATTACATTGATTGATTTTCTAATGTTGAACCATCCTTGCATACCTGGTATGAATCTTACTTGGTCATGGTGAAAATTACACTTCTTGAATGATCCAGGAACATCTTCTTGTACACAAGTCACACATTCCGCATCTGTGTGTCTTTTTCTTGAAGGCAGATAAGGTTCTAAAGGGAAAGGCCAAGGAATCCAAAAGCAATCACCAAATGAGGTGTACTGGACAAAGAGAGGAGCTGGTCATTTAAGGCCAGGCCCCATCTCCTCTGATGGCCAGAATGGAGTATTCTTCACTGTCCACTGTGTCTAGTAATGTGGGATTCTCCCTCTGCTGTTTGTGAGGACCAGAGACTTGGGGGTAGGGCCAAACTCTGAAGATGTAAAGAGTATGGCCATCTCTTATTTACCTGTCCAATTCCACGTCTGTGTTGTGCAGGGCTCAAAAGGAGCCTTGGCAGCTTAGTGAGTGGTTAAGTGCTCAGCTGCTTATCAAAAAGTTAAAAAAAGATGTGGCAGTCTGCTTTTGTAAAGGTTACCATTTTGGAAATGAGTCAAAATCAACTCTATGGCAATGGGTTTGGGTTGTGCAGGGCCCAGAGAGTGAAGTACTGTTTACCTAGCTACTGTGCTGCCTTATTATTCCCTTTTTTCCTACATTCCAGTCTTATTTTGGCAAAGGCATGCTTCAAAGCCAAAGATGTCATTTACTGAATTACTTGGTAGTTTCAAAATAAGTTTTGTTAGTCATACTTCTTCCTGAGCCTTGAAATAAAGGATGTAGTTTCCTAAAATTGTGTGCTCCTTGGGCACCATCTATGAGCCCCTTCACCAAGACCATAGCATACAGGAGACACTAAGGACTATGATGCCCACTAAAGTCCTGGCCCATCTATAAATGAGTCAAAATATTCTCTCTGGGAAATATTGCTCTAGGCCCATGGTGCTTTCAAGTTTTATTTGTAGAATTCTCATTCAAGTTCTCAGATCTAATAACTTGTGAGATTTGAGGGAAACGAAGACACTGTAGTGAAGATTTGCAAGGCTACTGAAAGTGAGTTAAGCAAGTGTTTTTATTACTTGGCCGTAGGGATAGCCGTGTTCTTGGGAAATCTAACTTATTCAGTAACAAATCACCCCAGAAAAATGACAACTCATGCCCCAAATATCACAAGATTGGCTGTGTAATATTCCTGTATTGAACCATTTATTGAATAATGTTGATATTCACCTAGAGGTTGTGGTCCAAATTAAAATACCAAGCTATACAAGATTTTATCTGTGGCACATATGTTAACCTCAAAATGAAACCATATTAAAGCTGTTGAGTGTCTTTCTGGAGTCTGGAAAATGATGAACTACTTCTCATACTCAAGTTAGCATTCCCAAATGATGTCCTGTAGGTTCAATGCCAGAAGCAATGCCACAACCATTCCATTCTATGACTTTCCTAAACTTGGGTTGGAAGAACCATTTTCAATTTCCAGGTGTAAATAAAAAATGTCATGCCACGTTAAAGTTTGGTGGTAATTATACCCTGCCACCCTGCCCTCCGCCAAAGGAATAAGAACGCTATTAATAGATAAGAATATGAAACAAGTGTTGAAATTATTTACTGAGTCAAAACCCATATAAAAAATCCTGTTAAATAGTAGTTTGTATATAGTTCAATGATGGGGTCAGAAAGGCCCAGAAGATACCTTAAAGATACCTTAAATACAAAAGTATCATGGAATCTAGATATATTCTGATATCTAAATGGTAATCTAGAAGAATAAAGACAAATAATTAAAAATTATTGACTTTATTGACTTATTGTTTGAGTCCCCTATTTACATTTTGAAAACATTAGCAGTATGGCCACAAAATATGCAGGATTAAACAAATTTCCAGCTTATTCAGTAGCTAAAAGAAAATGCAGCAATGGGAGGAAGTGGTTTGTTTCCAGAGAGAATTCTCAGAAAGATTTCTGAGCTTCAGCTTGTATTATAATGTTTATGGGAACGTTGCCTTCAAAGATTTATTTATGAATGTTTTTGGAGAAATGTGTTTGTAGACAGGAAAAACAGAAATATAATTGATCAATAAAATTTGCCATTATATTTACTCATATATAATATGATTGTACATTTTTTTTTAATAAAACCAGGATCAGAGTGCTGTGACAAAGTACATAGTAGGAAGATTTGGCCTAGTCAGGAGATTGAGGATGAGTTCTCCTATAGAACTAAAGACTACAGGGAGCTCTCAAAGATTAATACAAGGTAAGTGAGCAGAGGAAAGAAGAAAGTCCTATTGCTGTTGTAAGAAATTACCACAAATTTAGCGGCTTAAAACCACATGAATTTGTTATCGTACATTTCAGAAGGTCAGAAGTCTGAAGTGGGACTTATGGGCTAAAATCAAGGTATCAGCACAGCAGCTTTCCTTCTGGAGGCTCTAGAATGTTTCCTTGCCTTTTCCAGTATCAACAAACTCTGCTTTCCTTGGCTCATAAGCCCCTTCAAAGTCAGCTGTGGTACATCTTTCAATTTCTCTCTATTATTATTATTATTTTGAGTTTAATCTGAGCTAAACTCCCCATCTCAAGGTTGTTAACCTAATCACATCTGTAGAGTCCTTTTTTGCCATGTAAGGTACCATATTCACAAGTTCAGGCGATTAGGCCGTGGACATCTTTGGGGGAGAATTATTCAGCCTACCACACCAAAGGAACAACATGTGCAAGGACCATGTGACGGAGGAGGCATGGTATGCCCCTTTGGGACTGGAATTTTGAAATCCAGAGGAGAACGATAGGCAGTGAGGAGGGAGGAACATAGGGAGCAGACCTTGAAGGAATCTGTAGATTTGAAGGATTACGGGGAGAGAAGACTTGATCAAATCTGACCTTCTAAAGATCATCCTGTATGCAATGACTGCAGGGGACCAAAAAAGGGCACAGGGTAACAGTGAGGAGTCTACTGAAGCATTCTCAGTGAGTGATAATGATAGCTTGAGCCAGGATGGTAGAGCTGAAGATGGGGAGAAGTAGGAGATTCAGAAGACATTGCAGAGTCAGCATCGACTGGATTTGGTAATGTGCTACATAGGGTTTTATGTATTTACTAACCATCTGTCATAGATTGAATTGTTCTCCCCAAAAATATCTGTCAACTTGGTTATGCCATGATTCCCAGTATTGTGTGATTGTCCATCATTTTGTCATCTGATGTGATTTTCCTGTGTGTTGCAAATCCTATCACTATGATGTTAATGACATGGATTAGTGGCAGTTATATTGATGAGATCTACAAGATTAGATTGTGTCTTAAACTAATCTCTTTTGAGATATAAAACAGCGTAGCCAGCAGAGAGACATGGAGACCTCATGCCACCAGAAAACAAGAACTAGAAGAACAGCACCTCCTTTGGACCTGGGGTCCCTCCACTGAGACGCTCCTAGACCAGGGGAAGACTGATAACAAGGACCTTCCTCCAGAGCTGACAGAGAGAGACAGCCTTGCCCTGGAGCTGATGCACTGAATTTGGACTTGTAGCCTACTAGACCGTGAAAGAATAAACTTCGGTTTGTTGAAGCCATCCACTTGTGGTATTTCTGTTATAGTGGCAGTAGATAACTAAGACACCATCTTTCAGAATTGCTTGGCAAGGACTTGTTGACAAAATGCCTCCGTTTCTAAAGTTTAAACAATAGCGTACACTGGGAAACATTCCACTATGTTTTAAAAGATATATTTAAGTTAGAATTTTTTATAGCAGAAATAATAAGATCCCCATATTTCTGAGAATATTTTAATTTTTTTTTTTAAATAATAGACTTCTTAACGCCAGGAAAGTTTCAGGTGTCAGATTGGCATAGAATGATAAAGACTTGTTTATTAGAAGGGTCAGGCTTTAGGGGGCATTGAGACGTAAACCGAGTAAATTTGTACCCTCAAATCTGTGTCAGTTCTATTGTTTGTGCCTACCACTCTGCTTTGGTCAGGACCAAATTGGAGTACCTTCTGTGCTTATATATGTAGCAAATTCTCATTACACTGTGAATCATAAATCCACCTTTGTTATACTTTCTTAAGTGCTAACATAGAAGAAATAATATTCCAAGTCTAGAGGTCTCGTGCACTAGTATTATAAAAGCTAGATGGGGTAGCAGTAAAAGAGGTCCCTTGGATCCCTGGGTGCTGCAAATGGTTAATGTGATTGGCTGCTCACTGAAAAGTTAGACATTCAAGTTTCACTCAGAGGCACCTTGAAAGAAAGGCCAGGCAACCTACTGCTGAAAAATCAGCCATTGAAAACCTTATGGAGTACAGTTCTACTCTGACACACATGGGGCTGCCATGAGTTAGAATTGACTCAATGGCAACTGGTACTGGTGCAAAGTTTTCCTCCACCACCAGCTGTGCATGTCTTTATTCCCTTCTTTTGCACCACACACTCTTGTATTTTATTTTGACCTAGATTATGAATGCATATAAAAATCAAGAGTACATTGAATAAAGTAAATTGTGATTTAAGGGCAGGACTTTCAAGAAGAAAAAATTTACTAGCACAGTTCCCATTGAGTATAAAATGATGCAGCATGTTAAAAACAAGGGCAAATTTAGTCATGTGTATACATAGTACTTAAATAGGAAATAGAAAATGCCAGAGACCATCTATTTCACTTTTTTCCATTGCCTGTAACTTCAGTTACTTATAATGGGCTGGGTCAACTTTCAAAGATGCAATAGACCGAGTCCTGTAATTGTAGGGTTTAAGTTGTGGAACAGACAAAAAGGGGTGCATTGAGTTCTCTAACTCTACCTAGAAGCTATTTCCACAGGAGACTTTATTTGGGTCTCATGTCACTTTAGGGGCAACGTACAGTTGAATTTTTTACTTTCTTTCCTCCAAGTTCTACTGTATCTTTAAGATTTAGGTTTTTGGCTTCTACCTCATTCCACTTTATTTTCTCTCATTTAGTTTTTAATCTTTATATATATTTGACATTACAAAACAGCCTGATACTGGTACAACAACAGATACATAGACCAGTGGAACAAAATAGAGAATTCAGACATAAATCCATCCACATACGAGCAGGTGATATTTGACAAAGTCCCAAAGTCAGTTAACTGAGGAAAAGACAGTCTATTTAACAAATGGTGCTGGCATAACTGGATATCCAGCTGTAAAAAAATGAAACAAGACCCATACCTCACACCATGCACAAAAATGAACTCAAAATGGATCAAAGACCTAAATATAAAACCTAAAACAATAAAGATCATGGAAGAAAAAAGAGGGACAACACTAGGGTCCCTAATACATGGCATAAGCAGTATACAAATCATTACTAAAAATGCAGAAGAGACACTGGATACCTGGGAGCCCCTAAAAATCAAACACCTATGCTCCCAAAGACTTCACCAAAAGAGTGAAAAGACTACCTACAGACTGGGAAAAAGTTTTTAGCTATGATATTTCCAATCAGCATCTGATCTCTAAAATCTACATGACACTGCAAAAACTCAACTACAAAAAGAAGAATAACCCAATTAAAAAATGGACAAAAGATATGAACAGGCACTTCACTAAAGAAGACCTTCAGGTAGCTAACAGATATATGAGGAAATGCTCACGATCATTAGCCATTAGAGAAATGCAAATCAAAACTACAGTGAGATTCCGTCTCACTCCAACAAGGCTGGTGTTACTCCAAAAAACACAAAATAATAACTGTTGGAGAGGTTGTGCAGAGACTAGAACACTTATACACTCCTGGTGGGAAATAAAATGGTACAACCACTTTGGAAATCAATTTGGCACTCCCTTAAAAAGCTAGAAATAGAAGTACCATACGATGCCAGCAATCCCACTCCTTGGAATATACCCTAGAGAAATAAGAGCCTTTACACGAACACCCATGCACACCCATGTTCATTGCAGCACTGTTAACAATAGCAAAAAGATGGAAGCAACCAAGGTGTCCATCAATGGATGAATGGATAAATAAATTATGGTATATTCACAGAAGGGAATATTATGCATCAGTAAAGAACAATGATGAATCCATGAAACATTTCATAACATGGAGGAATCTGGAAGACATTATACTGAGTGAAATTAGTCAGCTGCAAAAGGACAAATATTGTATAAGACCACTATTATAAGACTCAAGAAATAGTTTAAACAGAGAAGAAAATATTCTTTGATGGTTACGTTAGGGGGGAAAAGGGGAGGGAGGGAAAAGGGTTTTCACTTATTAGATACTAGATAAGTTTTATTTTAGGTGAAGGGAAAGACAACACACAATACAAGAGAGGTCAACACAACTGGACTAAACCAAAAGCAAAGATGTTTCCTGAATAAAGTAAACACTTCGAAGGACAGCGTGGCAGGGGTTTGAGGACCATGGTTTCAGGGGACATCTAAGCCAACTGGCATAATAAAATCTATTAAGAAAACATTCTGCATCCCACTTTGAAGAGTGGCGTCTGGGGTCTTAGCCCTAGTAAGCGGCCATTTAAGATGTATCAATTGGTCTCAACCCATCTGGAGCAAGGAAGACTGAAGAACACCAAAGACACAAGATAATTATGAGCCCAAGAGACAGAAAGGGCCACATAAACCAAAGACTGCATCAATCTGAGACCAGAAGAACTAGATGGTGACTGGCCACAACCAATGCCTACTGCCCTGACACGGAACACAACAGGGAACCACTGAGGGAGCAGGAGAGCAGTGGGATGCAGACCCCAAATTCTCATAAAAAGACCAGACTTAATGGTCAGACTGAGACTAGAAGGACCCTGGAGGTCATAGTCCCCAGACCTTCTGTTAGCCCAAGACAGGAACCATGCCCAAAGCCAACTCTTCGGACAGGTATTAGACTGGACTATGGGATGGAAAATGATACTGCTGAAGAGTTAGCTTCTTGGATCAAGTAGACACATGAGACTATGTTAGCACCCCCTGTCTGGAAGGGAGATGAGAGGGCAGAGGGGGCCAGAAGCTGGCTGAATGGACATGAGGAGAGAGAGTGGAGGGAAGGAGTGTGCTGTCTCGTTACGGGGAGAGCAATTAGGAGTATATAGCAAGGTGTATATAAATTTTTGTATGAGAGACTGACTTGATTTGTAAACTTTCACTTAAAGCTCAATAAAAATTAATTAAAAAAAAAATACCTGACATTAAATTCTACCTAGGCTGCCAAAGGGTCTTGTTAAAGAGGATTAAGCTCTTTGCTCTATAATCATCCATTTGCCCATCTATCTATCCCTGCACTCATTCATTCCTCCATTCAACCAACATTTAGTTAGCACTTATTATGTACTAGGCACTATGCACAGTCACTCAAGGATGTAAAGATGAGAAAGACATTGCCTCAAGTCCTAAGAAGTTTCAGTCTCAAAGAGACAAGGTACTTTGAGACACGAAAATGAGGGATTTTTCTTCTTGGCAGGTAGGGGTAGGGTGGGCATTGGTCATGGAAGTCTTGAGAGAGAATGATCTTCATCTTAAAGAGTGAGTAGGTGGCTATGGTGAAAAATTTTAATTCAGAAATACAGAATATGAAATGCAGTGTTGAAAGGAAATTTAAATTTCACTCAATCTCATCTTTTAGCTTATAAATAAACTGATGTTCTTACCATATAAGTAATGAGTCCGACATCAAGCAGTTAATGGTGGATCCGGGAAGAGTATTGATAAGAGAACCTACTATGTGCCACGCAGACTGCAAGCGCTTTACCTGCACTATCTCTTTAACCCTCACTCAGCCCTTCCTTCACAATAAGGAATCTTAAGGTTCAGGGAGGGTAAAGTGAATTGCCTATAAAATGGCGGAGCTAGCTCAGAGCTGGGTCTGGCTCCAAAGCAGTAGCCTCAGCAACATTTCATAGCTTCAAAAATTCCTAATCTGGTTTCCCTTCCACTCTCCCACATTGCCTTACAACAATTTATAAAGTATCAAATTAAAACCAGACGGTTCCCTATAATGTAAATGAAAACTTCTTGAAAGAAATTAGCATTAAAAATGTAATTGTGGCTTGAGGCCTCACATTCTTCTAGCCTTAACAGAATGTACTATTCATAAATCATGTGACTGATCCAAGAATATTCATTTATTCATATAAATATTGAAACCAAATTACCATTCCTATTGTCATTACAATCATTACAGATATAGATAAGATTTCTATTTCAAATCTTAGAGGAAGAAAAATCCAATAAAAATTATTGTTATACATTGGTATACAGAGTATTTCTGATACTAAGATTATCCTGTTAAAACAAAAATCATGGCAAGCCAATAATAGAAACTGATTCAAGTTTGTTTAATATACATTTTGGAAATTGGGGTAACATTTCAACTAGGGAGAGAAAAATGTTTGTTCCAGAGATGAAAAGAATTTCCAAAAATTCTTACAGTGCACCTAACTGACATTGCCATGGAAAAGAGCCAGAACAGTCTTTATATAGTAACAATTTACCCTAAAACACAGTTTCTAGTCTGACCCTGGAGTTTGTTTCCATGAAACTGAACTAAATTCTTCAGAAGAGCACAATGCTCAGGGCAAAGTGGTCTGTACCAATTAGCAAGACTATTGTTTGACTTAAAGGTGGCTTTTAGGAGACCAGTCTGCTTAAGGATCAAGGTTCAAAAGATCACCTTCAGGCAATGGCCTGGAGGGTCACCTCAACTCCACGGACCCTGGAAATAGGGATTCCAGGAGAATTAAAAACTGTTTTTCAATTCCCATGAATATTTCCAAACAAATAAAGTTCAAATGCATATTGATGTACTTAGAGTTCAGATTTGATGAGTATATTAGGTTAAAGAGTAAAGCAATAATGAAGGGTTAAACATATGTGGATTGAGAATGAGGTGGGGAAAACTACATAAAGAAAGTTTAAACCACAACATAAAAAAATTCAATATGTAAAGATTAAATTGAGGAGATACAATTTATCTAGATAGAGAGAACTCTAAGTAATTCACCAATTGTTATCCTAGGGTAAGACAGTCTCCCTTGAAGGTGAAGTGGAAACCCACTACCACCGAGTTGATTCCAACTCACAGCAACCCTATAGGAAAGAGTAGAACTGCCTTATAAGGTTTCTAAGGCTGTAAAACTTTAGGGAAGCAGGCTGCCACATCTTTCTCCTGTGGAGCAGCTGGTGGGTTCAAACTGCTGACATTTTGGTTAGCAGCTGAGTGCTTTAACCACTGTGCTACCAGGGCTCCTTGAAGTAGAAAAGTGAGGACAAATTAAAGTAATTCTACTTCAACTAAGAATAGTAAATTAGAAACTGAAAACATAAATAGCTTTACCGAATAAGAGAAACAGAAGCAATTATTGGGATTTTTATAGGGGTAAATCCTTAAGCTTTAGGTTACTATTGCAAAGTATTATATAGAAATTGCTACCTCTTTTAATAATATTGGAAACCCTGGTGGTGTAGTGGTTAAGAGTCCAGCTGCTGACCAAAAGATCGGCAGTTCAAATCCACTAGGCGCTCCTTAGAAACCCTATGGGGCAGCTCTACTCTGAGCATTTTAGGTTTTATTTTTGTGACTTCCCTATCTGGGTTGATATCTGGTTGCTCTGTCCTGTGTTCTAGTCTTGGGTTGTTATTTGATGTTATTGACGTTTTAACCACGGGACTCCCTTTAGTATTTCCTGTAGTTTTGGTTTGTTTTTTGCAAATTTCTTAAACTTCAGTTTGTCTGGAAATGTCCTAATTTCACCATCATATCTGAGAGACAGTTTTGCTGGATGTATAATTCTTGGCTGGCAATTTATTTCCTTCAAGGCTTTATATATGTCATCCCATTGTCTTCTTGTCTGCATGGTTTTTGCTGAGTAGTGCGAGTTTAGTGTTATTGGCTGTCCTTTGTAGATGACTTTTCATTTATCCCTAGCCGCTCTTAAAATTTCTCTCTTTATCTTTGGTTTTGGCAAGTCTGATTACAATATGTCTTGGTGACTTTCTTTTGGGATCTACCTTGCATGGGGTTACAATGAGCATCTTGGATAGATATATTCTTATCTTTCATGATATCAGGGGAATTTTCTGCCAACAAATCTTCAACAATTCTCTCAGTATTTTCTGTTATTCCCCCTGTCCTGGTACTCCAATCACTTGTAGGTTATTCCTTTTCATAGAGTCCCACATAATTCTTAGGGTTTCTTCATTTTTTAAAACACTTTTATTTGATTTTTCCTCAAGTATGTTGGTAATAAGTGCTTTATCTTCAATCTCACTAATTCCGACTTCCATTGCCTCAATTCTGCTCTTATGACTTTCTATTGAATTGTCTAATTCTGAAATTTTGTTGATCTTCTAAATTTCTTTTTGCTGTCTTTCTATAGATCCTTCAGCCTATTAAATTTACCACTGTGCTCTTGTCTAATCTGCTTAAGTTCCTCTAATGCTTTGTCTGTGTACTGCTTGGCTTGATCTGCGTCTTGCCTGATTTCCTTCCTGATCTCTTGAAGAGTTCTGTATATTAATCTCATGTATTCTACCTCTGGAAATTCCAGGAAGTTCTCTCAATATGGAAGATTTCTTGATTCTTTATTTTGGGAGCTTGCTAAAGCCATCATGGTCTGCTTCTTTATGTGATTTGATATTGACTGTTATCTCTGAGCTGTCAATAAATTATCATATTTATTTATGTTTTATTACTGTGTCCTAACTTCTTGTTTTCATATGCCCAAATAGGCTGTTCAAGTGAGCTAATTTGATTATTGGCACCTCTGAAGCTCTAATGTCCTGTGGCCAGGTGGTTAGAGCTGTTATTAGGTATGTGAGCCCAGGAGTCCCTTCACTTTTCTTGTATGGATTCAGCTCAGGTGTCCAGGTAGTCAGTCACCAGTTGTGTGGTGCAAGCTCTTACCTACAGTCCTAGAAGAGCAGGGGTGATTGGTATAGGCACAGGTATCTGGGTGCAGCAGTAAGTCACACGCTAAGCAAGGCAGGGGGCTAACAACCACCCCTGAGTGTCTGTGAGGAAAGTACATCTGTTCCCTAGAGCACGTAGGTGGGTGGATTTTGCAGCTGGACTATGGGCACCCAATGTTGTTGGCTGTAAGAACCGGGAGGCACCACTTATTCTTGGACCCCTGTCATGGGTGGCCAGCTGTCATGGATGGAGCCACCTGTCCTCAGGCCCTTGTTTGTGGGTAAGTGAGGACTCTGCTTAATAGGCAGAGCAGTGTCAAATGTCAAGAATCTGCCTCTCCACCATGTAGCTGAAACAGCTGAGATTAGATTTCAGGTGCATACCCTGTTGCACTGTGTTAATGAGGGCCTACACTGTTGAAATGAGCCCATACAGGTCTATGCAGGGGTGAAAGGCATTCAATGTCCATGGATCCCTTATGCCTGTGCCTAGGCAAAGGAGCTGTTTCTGCCCTGACTTCCCAGCTTAGGGGAGCCAGCAGATTATTTTTTCCCGTTTGTTAATTTGTACCTGCTCCAAGGTGGGGAGAATGGCTCAGGGCAAGTGCAGGGTCCCTCTTCTGGCCCAGGGAATGCAACCACCTGGGACCCAGTGAAGAGTGGGAAGGGAACAAGTAAGTGGGAGAGAGGTTTTTCCTGAAGGGGTATTTTTGAATCTGCATAATAGGTTAAATGCAGATACTTATTTTTTGCCAATTGAGGGCCGTTCTCACTTGTTCTGGATGGTTGAGCAGACTTTCTGCTGCTTGTTCTCTCCCGATGTGGAAAATGTGTCCCAGATGCCACTGCTTGTCTCACTGAGCTTGCACCAGTGGAATCAGCCTGCAGTGTACTGGTTTCTCCTGGGTCAGGTCTGGCAACTCCTTGTTACTTCTGAACCGTTTCTCCCTCCCCCTGCTGCTCAGTCCAATTCTTCAACTGTGCCTTTGATGTTCAGGGTTCCTAGCTTGTCATATATAATCGATTCACTTGTTTTTTCAGGTCTTTGTTGTAAGAGGGACCAAAGGAAGCATCTGACTACTCCACCATCTTGGCCCCACCCCTCACCTTTTGATTTCTTGATTGTTATTTCCATGGGTGTTGATTGTGGATCCAAGTAAAATGAAACCCTTGACAACCTCAACCTTTTCTCCGTTTATCATGATGTTGCTCATTGGTCCACTTGTCAGGATTTCTGTTTTCTTTATGTTGAGGTGTAATCCATACTGAAGGCTGTGGTGTCATTTTTATCAGCAAGTGCTTCAAGTCTTCCTCACCTTCATCAAGCAAGGTTGTGTCATCTGTATAATGCAGGTTGTTAATGAGTCTTCCTCCAGTCCTGATGCCCCATTCTTCTTCACATAGTCCAGCTTCTCATATTATTTGCTCAGCATACAGATTGAATAGGTATGGTGAAAGGATACAGCCCTGACTCACATCTTTACAGACTTTAAACCATGTGGTATCCCATTGTTCTGTTCTAATAGCAGACTCTTGACCCACGTACAGATTCCTCATGAGCACAATTAAGTGTTCCAGAATTCCCATTCTCCACAATGTTATCCATAATTTGTTATTATCCACACAGTTGAATGCCTTCGCGTAGTCAATAAAACACAGGTAAACATCTTTCTGGTATTCTCTGCTTTTAGCCAGAATCCATCTGACATCAGCAATGATATCCCTGGTTCCATGTCCTCTTCTAAATCCAGCTAGAATTTCTGGCAGTTCCCTATTGATATACTGCTCCACCTGCTTTTGAATGATCTTTAGCTAAATTTTCCTTGCCTGTGATATTAATGGTATTGTTCAATAATTTCTGGATTTGGTTGGATCACCTTTCTTGGGGATAGGCATAAATATGGATTTCTTCCAATTGGTCGATCAGGTAGCTGTCTTCCAAATTTCATGGTATAGACGGGTCAGTACTTCCAGCACTGCATCTGTTTGCTGAAACATCTCAACTGGTATTCCAATTCCCAGAGCCTTGTTTTTTTTGCCACTGGCTTCAGTGCAGCTTGAACTTCTTCCTTCAGTACCATCAATTCCTGATCATATGCTACCTCTTGAAATGGATGAACAGCGATCAATTTTTTTGGTATAGTGACCGTGTATTCCTTTCACCTTATTTTGATGCTTCTGGCGTCATTTAATGTTTTCACCATAGAATCCTACAGTATTGCAACTCGAGGCTTGAATTTTTTCCCTGGTTTTTTCAGCTTGAGAAATGCTGAGCATGTTCTTCCGTTTTGGTTTTCTATCTCCAGGTCTTTGCATGTGTCATCATAATACTTTGTTTTCTCAAACCACCCTTTGAAATAGTCTGTTCAGCTCTTTTACTTCATCGTTTTTTTTTTTCTTTTGCTTTAGCTACTCAATGCTCAAGAGCAAGTTTCAGAGTCTTTTCTGACATCCCTTTAGGTCTTTTCTTTCTCTCCTGTCTTTTTAATGATCCTTGCTTTCTTCATAGATGATGTCCTTGATGTCATTCCACAATATTCCTGGTCTTCCATCATTTGTGTTCAATGCGTCAAATCTATTCTTGAGATGGTCTCTAAATTCAGGGGGGGTATATTCAAGGTTGTACTTTGGCTCTTGTGGACTTGTTCTAATTTTCTTCAGTTTCAACTTGAACTTACATATGAGTAATTTATGGTGTGATCCGCAATCGGCCCCTGGCCTTGTTCTGACTGATATTGAGCTTTTCCATTGTCTCTTTCCACAGATATAGTTGATTTGATTCCTGTGTATTCCATCTGGTGTGGTCCATGTTATAGTCGCTGTTTATGTTAGTGAAAAAAGGTATTTGCGATGAAGTCGTTGGTCTTGCTAAATTCAATCATGTGATCTCCAGCATCATTTCTATCACCAAGGCCATATTTTCCAACTACTGATTCTTCCTCTTTGTTGCGAACTTTCCCATTCCAGTCACCAGTATTTATCAGTGCATCCTTATTACATGTTCGATCAATTTCAGACTGCAGAAGCTGGCAAAAATCTTCAATTTCTTCATCTTTGGCATTAGTGGTTGGTGCGTAAATTTGAATAATAGTCGTATTAACTGGTCTTCCTTGTAGGCATATGGATATTATCCTATCAATGACAGCACTGTACTTCAGGGTAGATCTTGAAATGTTCCTTTTAAGGATGAATGCAATGCCATTCTTCTTCCAGTTGTTGTTCCCAGCATAGTAAACCTTATGATTGTCTAATTGAAAATGAATCATTCCTAGTAAATCTTAGTAAATGTAGCGTAGCATCTTCATCTGGTGGCCCAGTACTTGAGACCAATTATCTGAGTCAATCTTAGCATCTACCACCCATGTATCACTTCAAAGACATCTATGGGAAGATAACTGCAAAGAAAGAAAGAGTCTATTTTCTGACTTACTGGAGGCCTTGAAGGGGACATAAGCTCTTTGCAAGGCTGAACATGAGTGCCCCTGTGTGGTCTGCTGGCTCACTACAGTTTGCATTCTGATGTGGCATGAAGCCACTTTTGTCCACCACCACTATAAAACCTCTGCCCTCCCACTGTAGGATGTGGAGATCTGCTCTGGTCTTACCTCATATTTAAGTCTCCCTAATATACTCCTTTGCTGCCACAGTGGAATTGCCTGCCTCTTTCTTTGGTGTCTCAGTACCGCTCATTTTTGGAGACAAATTTCACATTACTGGTCCATGCCTGGACAATGGGTGAGCCAGCCAGGAGACTGAAGAAATGGCGAGTGGGAGTAAGGCCCCTGCAGGGGAAATCCCAGGTTGACCTGAGTTGGGGGGCATGGTTGAACCCAGAATGGGCAGGTCAGACCGCAGACTGCTCACTCACAAGGCTGCAGAGCTTGTGAATCCCAGAGTCCGCAGATAAGAGAAAGGCTGCTGGCTCACGGGGCTATGGGGCTGGTGAATCTCAAAGCTGGCAGATCAGAGACAGGCTGCCGGCTCAGAAGGCTGTGGAGCTGATGAATTCCAAAGTCAGCAGGTCGGGCAACAGGCTACCGGCTCAAGTCCCAGGAACCAAGGGGCAGATGATGAAGAGCCAGAAATAGGATCCAGAGCAAGCAAGATAGCATTGCCAGAGCATCCATATATACATTGTGAGCAGGCCACACCCTGAGAAACTCCCCTTACAACTGATTGGCTGATCACATCAGATCACATCATAGAGGTGACAATTACATAACACTGATAATCATGGCCTAGACAAGTTCACACATAATGTTATCATAGTGACCATTTGAATGTCCTCTTTGGTGAAATGTCTCCTCAAGTCCTTTGTCCACTTTATGATTGGGTTATTTGTCCTTTTGTTGTCCTTTTGTTGCTAAGTTGTCAAATTTTTATATATATTTTGGCTATTAGCTTATTGAGCTTGCAAGCTTTTAAGACCCCAGGCACTACACAATGAACTAGGAGGCAGAGCAGAAGCACTAAACATGATATTAGGCAAATTAACTGGAATGTTCCATGAAACCATGACTAAACCCGTAAACCAAGAAACCAAATTCCATGAGGTGTTTGCTTGTACATAAGCACAAGTCTCATCACTTTAAAAGACAAATAAAAATATTTTAATGCAAGCATGATGTCTTCATTAGAATACTTGTTGCTAATAACATTAGTGACACTTCTTTGGTAACCAAAAAAACACAATACTGATTCTATTTTACATAATCAAGTATACAATACAATTTTTTTTTTTTTTACAAAGTTTCTTTTAGACATCTTACTAGAACTTGGAATCCATTTACCCATTGAAACAATATTTATAAATAGAAGTTCAATTCCTAGACTACTCCACAGTTTATGCAACTATTAAAACTGTATTTTGGTTTAAATAGGCTTTCATGGAACTCATCACTTTTGTAAGAGTATAGGAATAAATGCATTAACAAATCCAATTTGGAAGCCAGAACTCTAAGAACATGTCACCCTGCTTTCTCTCACCATCCCACCACCTACAACAAGAGGAAACGGAGTGTAGGGAAAGGGCACAGTTCAGTTATATCTCCCTCACTTAATAACCAAGTGAACTTGCAAAATTTACATTTACCTCTCCAAGCTTCATTTTCTGTACCATCTATAGTAACAATGCCATTTGTCATTCAGCACTGGTTCTTAACCAGGTAAGCCTGCATCCAAATCATCTGGGGAGGTTTTTATTTTCCTCAAAATAAAGATGCCCAGGTCCCAAGGTCCTACCCCAGATATGTGGGTTTAAAATCTGCTCAGACAATTCTGATGTGGAATCAGGAAGGCCCTCGTTATGCTGTGGCTTAACACATAAAAATTTATTTCTTATGTTACGTGTCCAAGTGGATTGTAATGGGGAGGGAATTCTGCCTCATAGCCACTCATGACCCAGGGCATTCCCATCACCACAGCAGGGCAAGAGAGGGGTGTCATGCAGAGCCAATAAATTTTTGCCCTGGATGTGACCTGCATCACAACTAGCCACATGACCCTGCCTACTAGCAAGACAGCTGGGGAGTGTTTCCTCTCATGACGTACAGAACTCAGTACTGGGGAACAGCAGTCATATCTATGCAAGGAAATCATTATTACTGACCTCCTTTGAGAATTACACGGATGCTGAAAATAAGGTCTGTCACTGTGCTACCCAATATGGTACCCACTACACAGATGTGGCTCTTTAAATTTACATTAATTAAAACTAAACAAAATGTAAAATGCAGTTTCTTAGTCGCACCAGCTACATTTTAAGTGCTCAGTAGTAGCCACATGTGGCTAGTGGCTACTCTATGGGACAGTTCAGATATAAAAGATTTCCATCATTGCAGAAAGTTCTGTTGGACAGGGCTGGTCTAGTACAGAGTAGGTCTCCTTTCCCTTGTTATGTCATAATTCTGGCAGCATACCACACACACATCCTCTGCATTAATGGAAACTCTCTGACAATGGTGATGGTAACCCCTCACATGTCCTCTATAAAGAAGTACATTTAGAGGTGTGACATGTAGGTAGGGGGCTGCATGAAGGCATGTGCTATGTTTCAGGTTAGCAAAGCTAAAGATAAAAGGACAGACCAGAAAAGAGCTGGGGTGCATAAAAAAGGGTCATGTGAAGACTTGTGGGTCAACAAAAGGATAAAAAGGTTTGTAAAGAAAAACTAAAAGAATTATATTATGATTACATAAATTTAGAAGGCAGGAAGGACTGATTTTACATGCTTTTAAAAGCAGAAATCTTATGCAAAAGAAGTGGACTAACCAATGTCTATTTCTTCTGAGAACAGAACAAAAGGAGATGGGCTTAAATTGACGGATGAAAAATTTCATGTGTGTGTATAGGCTAGGATGCACTGAAAGGGAAAAATAGCTAATGGCAAATCCTGATCTACGGTATTGTAAATTGGAAGTCATTTTCTTGTTTTCATAGCATGGAGAATGCTGTGCTTCTTGAAAATTTAAGGATATATGGTGTAGAACTTTATTAAATTACCTCTGAAGTGCCTCTTCCAACATCGTGGTTCTGTCTAAGGGTCTTTTGAATATTCAGTGACCTATGATTCTGTAATCGCTTAGGGCAGTCATTCTCAAAGTGTTGTCCACAGACTCCAGGAGTCCCCAAGAACTTTTCAGGTCAATCCATTTTCATGGTAATATTGTTGTTGTTGTATGCCATCAAGTCAATTCCGGCTCATAGCAACCCTATATGACAGAGTAGAACTGCCCCACAGGGTTTGCTAGGCTGTAATCTTTACGGGAGCAGGTTGCCAGGTCTTTCCCCTGCAGAGCTGCTGGTGGGTCCAAACCATCAACCTTTCTGTTGGTAGCTGAGTGCTAAACTATTGTGCCACCAGGGCTCCTTCATAATACTATTATGATGTTGTATTGGAGTTCTCCAGAGAAATAAAACCAATAGGAGATATACAGCTATAGAAACTTGAAGGAACTACCTCATGCCATTGTGGGGGCTGGTAAGTCTAAAATCTGTAGGGCAGGCTGGCAGGCAGGAAATTCAGGCAGGAGCTGATGCTCCAGTCCTAAGGCAGAATTTTTCTTCTCCGGGAAGGCTCAGCTTTTGCTCTTAAGGCCTTCAGCTGATTAGATGAGGCCAACCCACATTATCAGAGGTAATCTCCTTTGCCTAAAGTCAGCTGATTGTAGATGTTAACCACATCTACAAAACACCTGTACAGCAACACCTAGATTAGTTTTGATTAATAACTACAGGGTCTCTATGAAATGAGATCAACTTGATGGCAACAGTTTTCTTTTTTTTTAAATAGCCTACCTGGAACCCTGGTGGCATAGTGGTTAAGAGTTCTGCTACTAACCAAAAGGTCAGCAGTTCAAATCCACCAGCCACTCTTTGGAAACTGTAAGCGAGTTCTACTCTATCTTATAGGGGTTGCTATGAGTTGGAGTAGACTCAACAGCAATGGGTTTTTGGTTTTTATAGCCTAGACAAATTGACACATTAGACTAACCACCACAGATTTTTTTACCCTTCTCACTGTGCTATTTTCCCTGATGATGCACAAGCAATGGTGTGTAAAACTGCTGGCACATGAGAACAAATATAGACACTGGAACAAAACTGTTCTAGTAGTTATTGTGCTCTTCAACACAATGCATTTGCAGTTAAAAAAAAAAAAAAAGCCAGCTTCACTAAGAATGCCTGTGATGGTTAAGGTTTTGCGTCAACTTGGCTGGGCCATGATTCTCAGTGTTTTGGAAGCTTTGATGTAGTTTGGCAGCTATGTAATGATGTAATCGTTTCCATAATGATATCTGATGTAATGTAATCACCTCCATGATAAGATCTCTTATGAGTAGCCAATCAATTGAAAGGGAGTTTCTTTGGGGGTGTGGCCTGCATCCAATATAGGTGGACTTTCTGGCAAAACAGGCTGGCTTTTGCTCACTCTGGTCCAACAGCTAACTCCTGTTCATCTGACCTCTGGTTCTTGGGACTTGAGCTAGCAGCTTACCTGCCTATCTTGGGATTTGTTAGCCTCTGCACCCCGGGAGCCAGCGGCCTGCTATCTGACCTGCTGATCTTGGGTTTACAAGCCCCTGTAACTAAGTGAGTCAAGAGAAGCCTCCAGTCTAACCCATGGACTTGGGACTTTTCAGCCTCCACAATTGCCTGAGCCATTTCCTTGATATAAATCTCTCTATATATTTGGAAACCCTGGTTTGTAGTGGTGAAGAACCACAGCTGCTAACCAAAAGGTTGCTGGGTTGAACCCACCAGGTGGTTATGGAAATGCTTATGGGGAAGTTCTACTCTGCCCTATAGTGTCACTATGAGTCAGAATTGACTCGACAGCAATGGGTTTGGTTTGGTTTTATATACATATATTTATATGCTTCACTGGTTTTGCGTCTCTAGAGAACCCATCCTAAGACAGTGCCCCTGATGAAGCAGTAAAATTATTAATTTTATTCACTCTCAACCCTTAATATTCTGGCAATGAATTGGAAATATGCAAAAAGCACTTTTTCTGCATATGAATCATAGGGTTGTCCTGAAGAAAAGCACCTGTGGGACCATTTCAGTTGCCAGATGAACTTTATCTCATGGAATATGATTAGAGACCAAACCAAAAACCAATTGCCATCAAGTCAATTCCGACTCATAGGGACCCCATAGGACAGAGTATAGCTGCCTCATAGGGTTTCCAAATCTTTATGGAAGCAGACTGCCACATCTTTCTCTTGTGGAGCATCTGGTTGGTTCAAACTGCTGACCTTTTGGTTAGCAGCTGAGCACTTAAGCACTGCATCCCCAGGGCTCCTTGATTGAGAGAAAAATCATAGTTATCCACCTTGGGTATTTGGCAGACATTTTCTTAAAAACAATAAAAAAGCTTGCCAGTTTGGGAAAAAAATACTTTAACTGGAATTATTTTTTACCAATGATGAAATTCAGACTCTGAGGTGAAAATTGGAATGATGAAATGTCTTTGCCACTGTAAGCTTTTCGTCTTCCTAACACTTAAAGATCTTAAGTATCGTGATATTAGTGGTCATATTAACAAATGAGATTTTTTGTATTGTATAATTAAATGTGCCAATATTTGAAAATTTCCAGATGATCAATGCAAGATGTTACAAAATCGTACATGCAAGATATGCCAATGTATTATAATGTAACAGAATTTGAGAAGTTTGTTGGACATGCTTTGCAGATTCCACATATATCACTTGCAAAGTTTTGGTGTAGTATCAAAGAAGGATGTCCAAAATTATGTGAATGGATATTAAAATATTCCTTCCTTTTCCAATTATATATCTGTCTGAGACTTGATTTTCTTCATATACTTCAACCAAAATGACATATTGCTACAGATTGAATGCAAAAGCAGATATGAAAATTCAGCTATTTTCTATTAAGCCAGAGATTAAAGAGATTTTCACAAATGTCAAACAGTGGTAGTGTTCTCATTAACCTTTTTTGTTTTGGAAAATAAGGCTACTTTTCATAAAATATGTTATTTATGTTAACATATAATGAATTTATTATTCTTTACATAAATATTTTAAAATGCCTCCACGTAAATTTCTGATAATATAAATGTTGATAGATAAAACTGACATAAATCACCTTTCTTTTGGGTCCTCAACCATCTTAAGAGCGTGAAGTCCTTCCTGAAACCAAAAAGTTTGAGAATCGCTATCTCATGACTTATTCAACCTTATAAACAGAATACCATAAACAGCTCCAACAACTGATTTAACAGGATCAGAAATGTGTAAGATCTAGTATCTAGACTTCCATCTATTCTCTCTATAGACCTTAAACTCCTGAAGGCCACAAAATTTTTTTTTTAGAAAATGCTGGAAAAAGATTTCAGGACTAAACTTAGGAAACAGTCATTGGTATTAATCTGCCCCTTAAGAATACATTTAAGCAAAATTGTGATTCAATATCTCATTAAAATGATTCAAAATAAATTTCTACAATGACACATATGTGATGACATGATATATTGTTTAGAAATATAAATAAAACTTAAGAACATCTTGTTAAAAAAGCACAGGAAGGACAGTTTTACAAAAATATGCTAGAATTGCATGAATAGATGAACTAATTGTTTGTTAGCTGCCATAAAAGTGTTTTCAGGTTTTCTTTTTTATATAAAGTGTTCTATTCTTCTACTTGTAGTAGGTGCCTAGTTTTTAAAGTTTTAAGTTTCTATCACTTTGTTAGTATGTGAAATGAAACAGCATGTACGGTGACTTGACAGGACAGTCGTTAAACATAAAATCAGACACAATAATAAAAATAACTGCATAAATGAGCCTTGTTCCAAACCCTGCAGGATGCTAATAGCTTGCAGTTATCTCTAGATTAGAAAATGTTTTGTGATAATTTTGATTCTTCTTTAAAGCAGCAATAGTCCATAACAATAAAATGTGTACTATTTTAAGCATTTCCTCCCATTATTTAAGTAAAATGTACATAGCAAAAGTCTCAGTGTTGTTAGATAAGTACATCCAGAAAACACTGCATCCACGTCTCTTCTTTAAATTAGTATGAAAGCTGATCTTTTGTGCCCTAAACAAGCAAAAGAATAAATGAAGTATAGGTATTATTAAGCGGTTTTATTATACATGATGTTTTACTGCAATAGAAATTTTTATTAACTTTCAGGGATTTTAATTATTCATCAAATTGTATTGACATAGAAGCCAACAGAATGATGTTAACATGGAACATGTAAATATTTAAATATTGGCTTTTATGACAATTCAAACATTGACGTTTCAAAGATGCACAGCCTTTGGAAAAGAATGACCAAACATACTATTCTCGTCCTCTTTGGGATTTATTCTATGTTATCATTGTAGGTTTCTGAATAGTAAATTGGAAAGAATTGAATCTAATATGGAAGTAAGGTTGTCACAATGAGATTTTGTATTTTTCTAACCACATTTCATCCAAAGAATTTAAATCTAATATTGAATATTTACTAAACAATTGTTCATCATACTCTCTGAAGCAAAGAAACTAGTCAACTTTCTTCATTTAGTAGAGTGAAAACTAGAGTTGATGAAACAATCTGTATGTATTTTGCATTTATAGTATGTTGTATATATATATTGTTGTTCTATGTATCAGAGTATATATTGAACGACACAACGTGGTCCCAAACTGCATGAGACTTGTGTGTAGTTGAGCATTTGATGCAAAAGACACAAAAGAATGAAAGAATTAGAGAAGTCTTACATTCTAAGTCATTTGGTTCTCATTAGAATTCAGACAAGGAAGAAATCATTTGGACTATTTGAAGCTGGTGAATAAATTTTATAGCGGAGTGCAGTCTGACTTTCGCAAACAGAGCTAAGTGTGGCAGGACTTGAGAATGTAGAGGTAGATAGGATATCTTTTCTGACCACTGAAAACTTAAGTGTTGGTGGGAAAGAAAGACATATAGCAATACCTTCAATATAATGTTACATCTAATAGTAAAGCAATGCAAAGGAGCACTTTGGTTGGGGTGGTTAGCCATGGACAGTTGGCCATGATGCCTGGATTGAGCCCAAAAGAATGTGTAAGTTAACCAAGTGAAGAAAACAGGGCAGGGGCTCCGGGCAGAGGGGGCAGCTTGAATAAAGACACAGAGGTGTAAAATGACAATGTGTACAGAACAAGAAATTATTTACTCTACAGTAAATGCAGGCAAAGGGTTGATAAAAACTCTAATGGTACACCAGGTCTAAATCTTATTGTAAAGATAGATGGTTATGGGAAATGAGTTAGTGAGGCACTGGGATCTAGCTAGTGATGGATCTGGGTCAGACCGGTGACCCAAGCCTTTGGAGGATGGCAAGAGACTTTTAGTTTTCCAACCCTGTCCTAGATCTAGTCACACACCTCACTCGTGGCACTTTAATTCAGGGTCCCTGAGATACATGCAAGTAAAACACTAGAACTGAAACATTTGTAAGTCCTAATGCACCTTTCTTTAGCTCAGCCTCTAGATACACCAAAGCAGAACTTCCCAACTGACTGGTGTGCTGTTGCCTTGATGTGCTACAAATAGGCCTAAAGGTGTGCTGTGAAATATGGATTATAGTCTGTCATCTCTGGTCTGAATCATTGCAAAGACCTCCTAACCGTCCTTTCTGCTTGAATCCTTGTCCCTTTATAGTCTATCCCTAACACAGCAGAGAAAGTGATCTTTTCAAAACACAATTGGTTTTGTCACTCCTCTATAAAACCTGCATTGGCTTTCCATTTCACTGAGACAGCCAAAGTTCTCACAGTGGCCTACAAAGTGCTCCACAATCTGACCTCTTGTTTTCTCTGATTTCCTTTCTTGCTATTGCCCACCATGGTTACAATGGCCACCATGATGGTTCCTGAACATGCAGGACACACTCCTGCCTCAGGCTTTGCCTGTGCTCCTTACTTCTGTCTGGAATGCTCTCCTCCCACATATTCACGTGGGTCATTCCTTCTTTTTTTTCTTAGGTCTTTGTTCAAATATCACCTTCTCAGTGAGATCTTCCCTAACCACCCTATTTAGAATTGACCAGCACTGCCATTGCTAAATGCCCTGATTTTTTACTGTATTTTTCTCCATATCATTTATCACAGCGTAACATACTAAATATTGACTTCATTGATTTGTTTATCATTTATCTCCTCTGACTGGATGTAAGCTCTTTGAGGGCAGGACTTCATGGTTGTTGTTGTTCACCGCTGAATCATCAGTACTGACGGGAATGCTTGACAAGTAATAAGTGATCAATAACATCTTTTTGTAAGAATATATACATAAATACATTTTGATATAATTGATACAAAAAGTTCAATTGCAATTAAAATATATTAACATTATCCCAAGAATTTAAAAAATACATCTGTCAATATGATATTGACTACCTGGATGATTTTGAATGATTGTAAAATGAATGGTTTGTAAATTTTTTTTTTACTTTTTTAAAATTTATTGTGCTCTAAGTGAAAGTTTACAAATCAAGTCAGTCATATAAAAACTTATACACATCTTGCTATGTACTCCTAGCTGCTCTCCCCCAGCGAGACAGAACACTCTTCCTCTCCACCCTATATTCCCCGTGCCCATTCAAACAGCTCCTGTCCCCCTCCGCCTTCTTATCTCACCTCCAGACAGGTGTCTACTTGAGCCAAGAATCTCACTCCTCATTAGTATCATTTTCTGTCTTATCATCCAGTCCAATCCCGGTCTGAAGAGTTGTCCTCAGGAATGGTTCCAGTCTTGGGCTATGGTTAGCAAATTTTTTTTACCTATTTGTTTAAAAAATCATTTCCCATCAGTTGTCACTATCAGAATTTGAATAAATCATCATTCAAATCTTTTCTTCAGGAATAACTTTAAAAATATATTTGTAGAAAAACATGTCGTTTCTTATTAAAATTTGAAAAGATTTTTTATTATTTAAGAATCAGAATTATTTCCCCTAGTATACTGTTTTTTATGTTTTATCATAACTATATAAAGGAAAGGAGCCCTGGTAGTACAGTGGTTAAGTGCTTGGCTGCTAACCGAAATGTTGGTGGTTTGAACCCACCAGCCACTCCATGGGAGAAAGATGTGGCAGTCTGCTTCAGTAAAGATCACAGCTTTGGAAACCCTATGGGGCAGTTGAACTCTGTCTTACAGGGTCACTATGAGTTGGAATCAACTTGACAGCAGTGGGTTTGGTTTGATTGGTACATAAAGAAAAAGTAATATTTTTTTCATAAGCACTCAGATATCCTGAGGTTCTTCAATTTTACTCCATTTCCTATAGAAAATTATGATACACTGTGAGTGCTATAGGTTATGAGGCACTAATACACAGGGCTCACTATAAATAATGTATTAAAGTGTGAATATGGGCACTGATTTGAGGGATGGTGACCCAATGTATCTATACACAAGGCTATGGGTGAGTTGGGAAACTTCTAATGTTGAAGCCAAAAAGGTGGGCAGATTCTGTGATTGGGCTTGAATGTCACGATGAGGAGTTTGGACTTTATGGGGGCAGAGCAAGTTGTGGCAAATGCTGTTCCTAGCATATTAGACCAGATCTAAGGCATTTCAAAGGCCAAGTGATATATCAATGTATGCATAGTGGCCATTTGCATAGAACATGATTTCCTACTCATTGCTGTTTTGGATTCAAGCCCAAATCCAATTCCTGCCCCCATGCCACACTGCACTACTTCCTATATGAAAATAAATCTGATGGAGATGGTTTCCTTCTGAATTTGTTTGGTAAGCCTAATCATAGTCCATTTTACTTTGGAGGATCAGGTATACAGAAAGGCAAAGCCACTTGTTCTTCTTGATAAAGGTAGGAGAAGATTCTATTTGGGAAGGAAGATGCTCATAATATTTATAGGATTCTGTTTTTCCCTTTCAGCTGGCCATGCCTCATGGTCAGGACATCAGCAGTTGTTCCAGTTCTGGTAAAAGAAATGAGGTGAAAAGAAGATGTGATGGTAGAGGTTGTATGTCAACTTGGCTAGGCCATGATTCTCAGTGTTTATATGTGGATCACTCCCATGACTGAATCTGTTGTGAGTGGCCAATCAGTTGAGGGGGAGTTTCCTTGGGGGTGTGGTCTGCATCCAAATATAAGCAGATGTTCTGCCTTTTTGCTATCTAGATCCTGCAGCTGCCTCCTGCTCGTCTGGCCTCTGTCTCTTGGAACTTGAGCTGCCAGCTTATCTGCAGACCCTGGGGTTTGTCGAACTTCACAGCTTGAGAGAGGGAACCCTGCTCTCCAAGCTGCCGATCTCGAGTTCACCAGCCCCTGTGGCTCCGTGAATCGAGAGAAGCCTCTATCCTGATCCATAGACTTGGGATGTTCCAGCTTCTACAATTTCATAATATGTTTCCTTGATATAAATCTCTCTCTCTATATCTTTATACATTTAACTGGTTTTGCTTCTCTAGAGAACCCAGCCTAAGACAGAAGAGATGTCCAAATATCAGCAACACTGAAGACATTCTGCAATTCCCAACACTTGGAGGTAATTTGGAGTCATTGCCCCTGGATGCAGGGAGTCTACAAGCATTGCACTGTTGGTAATCAGAGAAAAGCATTAGACTTACTCTAGGTGATGACTAGAAGTTTGTCCCTTCCAAAAGACTCCAAAAAGTTCTAGGAAAAGCTGGAAGGTGGTGATGTCTAGGGTGAACACTCTGGTGAAAGACAGTGGACCTTGTGGATGGACTAGGCCAACTGTGTAATTGTCTGACTGATTAAAAGCTGCTCCCAACAATATCTCTGAAATGCGTAAAGTGGTCTCAGAACATACCCAAAATCTAAGCCATGACTCACTTCCACCAAGGTCTTGATCTAGACAAGATAAAGCATGCAATGATCTTGAACTTGGACATCAAGATTCAGGTGCTGGACCATACTGCAAGCACTGGTGGCAGGGTGATGTCTCACTAGGAATAGAGTCAGTTGGGTTCTCTTCACAGTGCCCTGGCTGTCCACAATTCAACTTAGGTGGGCCTAGTTCCCACCCGGGAATAAGGATCAGATCTCATTATGCATATTACACATACATTTATTAAACCACTGGACCACTGGTTTAATAAACATACATGTGCCAAGAATTGTGTTAGCTGCTGCAAATGGAAAAACTAATGTACAGTTTGTGCCCTCTCAAAAATCAGCAGTCTAGTGGGATTTTAGGTTGGAGAACCATGAACGATCCTGCCAGGGGATTCAAGCAGTGAGGTGAGCCTGGGAATACATTTGCTCCATCTTTACTTTGAAGACAGGTGAATCTTTTAAGCAGGACTCTGGCCACCTTCATTTGGGTGAGCTTGCCAAGACTTCAGGTCTAGGGATCTCTTAGGCTACTCTAGACCTGGGTAGCCATGGCTGGTGACTTTTCATAGTCCAGACCCAGGGCCAAGAGCTTGAAGCAGCTCACAGTCTAAAGTTGAACCCTGGTGATGAGAAACCTGAGAGTTGTGGATCAAGAGCTTCTTTCCGTTTGTGCTCTTCACGATGTCACTAGAGTTGGGCCACATATCTTGGGTAGTGGTCCATAGCCACTTTTTAAAATATGGACCAACAACTGAGGCTAATGAAAACACTCATCTTAAAGTCATCAGGGAACACTCTACAGGTCTGAGCTTTATAAAATGTCATACTTGGGTTGGGGGTTAGGAATCACCTCCCATTTTCTTGAGAACCCTGGTGGCATAGTGGTTAAGAGTTCAGTTGCTAACCAAAAGTTCGGCAGTTCAAATCCACTAGACACTCCTTGGAAACCCTATGGGACAGTTCTACTCTGTTCTGAAGGGTTGCTATGAATTGGAATCAACTCTACGGTAACATTTTTTTTTTTCCAGTTTCTCAGGAGGCAGCTAGCACAGTGTCCTTCTGGTCCCATAAATGCCTTACGTAATTGGCTGCTCAATACACAAGGCCAACTACTCTAAAATCAAATAAGGTAGCACACTCAAAAATAAATTCAAGACTCCTGACAAAACTGTTGAAAGTATAGCAAAACGATCTCGGAAACAGTGCAATGTCTTCCAATGTTGTTGCAAATACACTGGAAAATGAAATGTTATACAAATCTGGCACTATTTAAATTTAGAATGTATGTGACATTTTTGTGGGCTAAACCTGGATTTAAACAGAGAAGGAGCCTAAACAGGCCCTAGAACCCAGTACTATCATTTTCTCTTCTCTGAGTTAGGAAAATGAGCTTCACCACTATTTGGATTACCTTGAATATGTAAAATTATGTATCCTGAAAATATAATAGCTTGGATTGAGGCTGTAGTTTGGTAATTCACAGAATTTTTTCTGTGTAAAAAGGAATCAAAACTACAAATATGCAATTTCCTAACTGTATGCAGAATAAAGGGGTGTTGCAAAGGGCTCACGGACTCGCTTAGATGCTAACCTAAATGTTGGAGGTTTGGGTCCATGACGAGGTGCCTCTGAAGAATGGTCTGGTGATCTACTTCTGGAAAATCAACCATTGAAAACCCTAGGAAGCAAGGCCTATTCTGACACATGCAGGGTCACCATGAGTCAAGTCCACTTGGCTGGAATTAGAATGCAAAATGAAGTTGATAGGTGGACAACAAAATTAATTTTAATATATATAAAAAATGATGACGATTGGATGGGTTGTTTTATCAGCCCCTACCTCATTCCTCCACCACACATCTGTCAGTTTGTCATACTGTGGTGGCTTGTGTGTTGCTGTGATGCTGGAAGTTATGCCACCGGTATTTCAAATACCAGCAGGGTAACCCATGGTGGACAGGTTTCAGCAGACCTTCCAGACTAGGAAGAATCTTGGAAACCCAGGTAGTGTATTGGTTAAGAAAAGAACCTGGTGATCTACTTCTGAAAAAATTGGCCAGTGAAAACCTTATGAATAGCAGCAGGACATTATCTGATATAGTTCCAGAAGATGAGCCCCTCAGGTTAGAAGGCACTCCAAATACAACTAGGGAAGAGCTGCCTCCTCAAAGTAGAGTTGACCTTAACGATGTAAATGGAGTCAAGCTTTTGGGACCTCCATTTGCTGATGTGACGTGACTCAAAATGAGAAGAAACAGCTGCAAATACTCAAACATCGGAACATGGAATATATGAATTATGAGTCAAGGAAAACTGGAAGTCATCAAAAATGAAATGGAACACATAAAGATCGATATCCTAGGCATTAGTGAGCTGAAATGAACTGGTATTGGCCATTTTGAATCAAACAATCATGTGGTCTACTATGCTGGGAATAACAAATGGAGTAGGAAAGGGATTGCATTCATCGTCAAAAAGAACATTTCAAGATCTATCCTGAAGTACCATGCTGTCAGAGATAGGAATAATAGGACTATTATTCAAATTTATGTACCAAGCGCTGATGCCAAAGATGAGGAAATTGAAGAGTTTTACCAACTTCTGCAGTCTGCAATTGATCAAACATGCAATCAGGATACACCGATAATTACTGGTGACTGGAATTGGAAAGTTGTAAATGAAGAAGGATTGGTAGTTGGAAAATACAGCCTTGGTGATAGATGTGACACTGGAGATTGCGTGATAGATTTTCACAAGACCAACGACTTTTTGCAAATACCTTTTTCAACATAAACGGTGACTACACACGTGGACCTCACTGGATGGAAAACACAGGAATCAAGTCGATTACATCTATGGAAAGACAATGGAAAAGCTCAATATCATCAGCCAGAACAAGGCCAGGGGCCAACTGTGGAACAGACCATCAATTGCTCATATGCAAGTTCAAGTTGAAGCTGAAGAAAATTTAAACAAGTCTGTGAGAGCCAAAATATGAACTTGAGTGTACTCCACCTGAATCTGGAGAACATCTCAAGAACAGATTTGATACATTGAACACTAATGATTGAAGACCAGACACGCTGTGGGATGCCACCAAGGACATTATACATGAAGAAAGCAAAAGGTCATTAAAAAGATAAGACAGAAAGAAAAGACCAAAATGAATGTCAGAAGAGATTTTGAAACTTGCTCTTGGACTTCGAGTAGCTAAAGGGAATGGAAGAAATGATGAAGTAAAACAGCTAAAAGGAAGAGTTCAAAAGGTGGTTCAAGAAGATAAAGTCAAGTATTATAATGAAATGTGCACAGACCTGGAGTGAGAAAATCAAAAGGGAAGAACATGCTTGGCATTTCTCAAGCTGAAAGAAGTGAAGAAAAAATTCAAGCCTCGATTTGCGATTTTGAAGGATTCTATGGGGAAAATATTGAATGATGCAGGAAGCATCAAAAAAAGATGAAAGGAATACACAGTCATTGAACTAAAAGGAATTGGTCGACATTGGACCATTTCAAGAGTTAGCATATTTTGAAGAACAGATGATACTGAAGAAAGGAGTCCAAGCTGTACTGAAGGCATCAGTGAAAAACAAGGCTCCAAGAATTGACGGAATACCAATTAAGATGTTTCAACAAATGGATACGCTGTGTTGGAGGTGCTCATTTGTCTATGCCAAGAAATTTGGAAGACAGCTACTTGGCCAACCGACTAGAAGAGATCCACATTTGTGCCCATTCCAAAGAAAGGTATTCCAACAAGATGTGAAAATTATTTCACAGTATCAACATCACAACTAAGGCAAATTTTGCTGAAGATCATTCAAAAACAGTTGCAGCAGCAAATCGACAGGGGACTGCCAGAAATTCAAGCCAGATTCAGAAGAGGACGTGGGACAAGGAATGTCACTGCTGATGTCAGATGGATCTTGGCTGAAAGCAGAGAATACCAGAAAGATGTTTACCTATGTTTTATTGACTATGCAAAGGCATTTGACTGTGTGGATTATAACAAATTATGGATAACATTGAAGAGAATGGGAATTCTAGAACACTTAATTGTGCTCACACAGAACCTGTACATAGACCAAAGGGCAGTTGTTCGAAAAGTGCAAAGGGGATACTGCATGTTTTAAAATCAGAAAAGGTGTCCATCAGGGTTGTATCCTTTCACCATACTTAATCTGTAAACTGAGCAAATAATCAGAGAAGAACACAGCATCAGGATTGGAGGAAGGCTCATTAACAACCTGAGTTATGCAGATGACAAAACCTTACTTGCTGAAAGTGAAGAGCACTTGAAGCACTTACTGACGAATATCAAAGACCACAGCCTTCAGCATGGATTACACCTCAATATAAAAAAAACAAAAATCCTCACAAATGGACCAATAAGCAACATCATGATAAATGGAGAAGATATTGAAGTTGTCAAGGATTTCATTTTGCTTGGATCCACAAAATGGAAGCAGCAGTGAAGAAATCAAATTAAGTATTGCATTGGGCAAATCTGCTGCAAAAGACCTCTTTAAAGTGTTACAAGGCAAAGATGTTACTCTGAGGACTAAGGTGAGCCTGACCCAAGCTATGGTATTTTCAATCACCTCATAAGCATGCAAAAGGTGGACAATGAATAAGGAAGACTGAAGAAGAATTTATTCATTTGAATTATGGTGTTGGTTATGAATAATGAAAGGGCTGCCAGAAGATGACAGCACATGACTGGGCAGTGTTTCGTTCTGTTGTACATAAGGTCACTATGAGTTGGAACTGACTTGACAGTACCTAACAACAACAACAGCTAGAAAAACAAACAAGTCTGTCTTGGAAGAAGTATAGCCAGAGTGCTCCTTAGAAGCAAGGATGGTGAGACTTCAACTCACCTACTTTGGACATGTTATCAAGAGGGACCAGGCCCTGGAGAAGGACATCATTCTTGGTAAGGTAGAGGGTCAGCAAAAAAGAGGAAGATCTTCAATGAGACTGACTGACACAGTGGATGCAACAACCGGCTTAAACGTAGCAACGATTGTGAGGCTGGCACAGGCCTGGGCAGTGTTTTGTTCTGTTGTAAATAGAGACGCTATGAGTTGGAACTGACTGAACGGTACCTAACAACAATAACACCACCTCATTTGTAGAATCAGCTGGATAATCCTGTTCTTCAGTCTGATCATATTTGTTCCTCTATTCACCTGGGGCAGACTCTCCTTAGCAACAGTGCAGAAAGTGTTTGTACTTAAAACTGATACAAAATTAACTTGCTACATAAATACAGTGCTTCTCTTGGTTTGAGTTAATTCCCACTACATTTTCCAGATGCGATTGGGAAAACATTCATTCCAGGGAAACGGCAGTACTCTAAATGATGCTGGCTGTGTGCAGACCAAAGCCTGCATAGTGTGTAGGCTGGAAACTGTTTCTCTGGCAGTAGACCTAGTAAAAGTAGGGAGAGATGGACCTCATTAGCACCGCTCATTTTGAAAAAAATAAGGCAAAATGTGCTTTACCCTTCAGCATATTATTTCAGAAAGGTGAGGCGTGTTACCTCAGTTTCTTAATACTGAATTTTCATAAACATGTGCTAAACTCAATCCAGATATGCGGGACCTAGTATCGAAGAGCAGGATTCAGAAGGTTTAAAACTGGGTGTAGACAATTAAAAATGACCTTTGAGAAGCTCTGACAATATTTAAAAGTGACACCTTACATGGGATGGCAATAACTGAGCTGCAAAGACAAGACTCCCATGAGGAGGAGGACAGACAGGGTGCAAAGAGGCACACATGTATCTTTTAATGTATTTGGAGTGCACTTGCTCTGTGGCACACCCCCCTCCACACACACGCCCATAGGCAATTTAGGCAATGCGTAAATCCTGTTTTGGTCACATTTGGCCAATCAGGTAGCTCACCAGCTCCCCCTTTCTCACCCATAAATCCTGCCAAGTTATGTTGATTTGTAGACAGTTTGGAACCCAGAACATATGTTCCAAGAGAAAAAAATTACACAAAGCTTCCTGAGCCACCAGGCAAACCAATGAAAGCCACCTACCTGTAAGGAAACCACAGTGCAATCAGGAATTAAGAGTAACTTAAGGCCTCAAAAAAAAATTTTTTTTCTTTTAAGGCCTTACCTCAGCACACTATGACCAGTGGGATAGGACACCTCCTTCCCTAGACCAACTGGGCTGGGACAAGACCTACTGCCTCTTACCTGCAGCTGCATATTGTATTGAAAAGCGTTTTGAATTTGCCTCTGGGAGAAGGGAGAGAGAGTCCTATAATAAATGAACAGTGTCTGTCTTGAGAATAGGAAGGAGAGGCAGTACAAATTTGCTATCATTTGGCAAAAACAGAATTTGTACAGTCTAAAGGACGTAACCAGAAATGAATAACAGCCTGCAATGTGTCAGGCACTATTCTAACTGCTTTACATTTAATGAATCCTCATAGCATATGAAATTGCCATTTCTGTAGGTCAAATATTGGCATTTTTATATGGTTCAAACTGGCATTTTACAGGGTCTCCCACCTTGCAGATTTGAAAAGAAGACATGATTTAATTAAAAGCCCAATGCCACAAAGCTAATAAGTGGCTGAACAGGTCAGCGGTTTGCAGAAACAAATGCTATACTCAAAAGGGGAGGATTGAAGACACTTAAGGAAAAACTCTACATGTGGTGCTGAGGCAGAATTAAGGGGAACCAACAAGTGTGGGGAAGGCCCTGAAGTCATCCTTGGAGAGTGGGGTGGGGACCTGGGGATGCTGGACCTGTAAGGAGTGGGCTGAATAGAACAAAATATAAAAGGTGTGTGTTGGGAGGGTGGCGTGGTGATGTTAAAAGACACCACTATTCGTGCACAGCCTTATAAATGCTGTTGGCATTTTTCTTTTTTTCAGATCTAAAGGGGCCAAAGTCAGGTGTTTATTCTTTTTAACATATAAAAAATAGCACCTGTCAAAAAACTCTGTGGGAGTCATTCTGGGCCCAGCAGGGGCATTCACGGGCCACTGCAATGGAATGACAACTAGATGATAGCCATTCCTTCTTAAGTAACATCCACTTAGAGTTAACCCTTAATTAATGGGAGCCCATCCCCCCCCATCTCCACTCCCTGCGAACTTACTTTCCAGAAAAAAAATAGGGAAAATGACAAGTAAACAATCGGATATCAGAGGTTCAAAAAGGCGTCTGTACCAGAGTCAGTCCTTGGCAGGTTCCTGGACTTTGGCCCATTAAGCCTGACTCTGTTCTTGGTCCTCCTCCTTCATTCCTGTCTGTTCCCAACTGCGTGTTCTGACGCGCTGTCCCATGTACTCCAACCTTGTCACGTGGTGCCAGGCTTGTCCAGCTTCTGTGACTCCTGCCAGGCAACTCGGGGCCCAGCCCTGGTGGCGCTGTTGCTCTCCCCATTTCAGGTGCTCCTGGGTCCCATTGTGCCCTTCCTCCACTGATGACCACCCGCTGATGCTGATAAGTAGAACAACTGTTCCTTCCCCAGAAACCACTAGAAGAAATCTGAGAAATAGTTCCTACAGACGGAAGCCAGGCTTGCCCCATACTGAATGTCTGAGGATATCTGCCATCCTGAGGATAAACTCACCTGTTCAAAATTGAAGTGAGAACATCCCAATCAATACCGATGATCTCCGAGTCTGGCCTGCTTTCCTGGGATGCTCAGCTAATCCAGTACTCTCCACACATTAAACATGAGAGGCAATGTCATACTTCAGACGGCTCGATCCTATTCCTTTTTGCAGAACGTTCCCCTTCATCTGAAATCCAAGTTCTTAAAAGTTCAAAGGCCTTAACATTTGCCCACACATTTTATGTTACACGTTTATGACAAAGTCACATGACGGACAGACTGTCATCAGGAATTTATTTGGAAAAGCCACTTTCAGGCTCTGTCCTGAGGTCAGTACACATTCAAGTCCATTTCCTTCACCTCCTGCATCCACACCACTATAGGGAGAGCATATATGCTGAAGACTCTGCGATGTGGAAAGAGCCTGGAGGGAGGGTGTGCTGTATCATCAAATAAATTATTCATAGTATTACTGGCATGAAGTCTGTTATACCATAATGTCAGTCTTTAAAAGGAGTCTCAACTCAGGTATGAAATATATGGTATAAACTACTCAGACCATTCTATCTCAACTATTTCTAGTAATTTAGAGTTTTTAATAAAAAAATCCATTTAATTCTTAGTTCTGCCTTCTCAAATAGTTTATTCTCTTACTTTATACTTGAATAAACTGCCCTTTTATTTTTAAAACTTTTTTTCCTTTTAAAACACTGCCACCTGTATGATATAAATCCAGAATTACAAAAATTGGGACTACTACTTGATAAGAAATCTAGTCCAGCTCCAAACCTTCATGCAGGATATCCTAAGGCCCTCCCCAAAGGGAACATTTGTTCTACCTTTTGGTTTTCTTTCAAGACTACTAAAAAGGAGATGCCCCACTATCGTCATCACATGCTCCAAGTCATAAAAATCCTTCCTTCGTGCCCAAACTTCTCTTTCAAAGTCCTGACTTCAGACAGGAGACCCTGCTCCTTCTGATGGCAGGAGCTGCAATCAGAAGTTGCTACCGATGACTTTCGGTGACGGTCATTTGCTCTGGTATTCTTACTCTTGGGACGGTTCCCTCACAGCTCTGCTTGTCCTCATTAAATTCTCACTTAGGTTTATGTTCCCAGTTATCACAGTAGAGGATAGAACAGGGAGTGGAGGGCTGTCTGGAAATCATAATGTCCCAGACCTATGAGCCATTCCAGGGGGAGAAGTTTCCATTTTCTGAGAGTCCTGTTTCTAAGCATGCCAACCTCCATTAGCAATCTGGTGACCCCAATATAACCATACACTTTGGATCAATTCCAATGTCACTTCTTCTATCCTGCCACCTAGGACAGGCTCTTTTTCTTCTGAGCTCTTAACTTTCACTCATCACTATTACATCTTCTATCGCATCATATTGCATACTGATTTCTTGTCTGCTCACACACCTCTTTATGAACACCTTCACAGGTAGCCATGATTGACTATTCTGCAGTGAAGTTTATCCCAAGGCTTTTTGAATAGCCTACATTTCAGGCCTGCCTGGTGTGATTACAACAAACAAATGAATGCTGTAGCACTTGTGGGCACCTTTGCAATATTTTTGGACTATTATTGGTGTCTCCTTGAAAAATTTCTACTTTCTGTCACTTCAGTAATTCTTACCAGTGCTTACAAGGCAATGTCTGATGTCCCTGTAAGATACTTTTTTTTTTTTAAACTGCAACCATTATTTCTATGCTGACTTTGGGTAATACCAGTTGTTGCTTTCATCACTTTATCATCCTTGTTCTCTTGGTGTTCCTGGCAATCGCCCCACTTTATCTCACAGATGCCAATATGTGGAGAAATAACAGTATTGCCTTGTGCTTGCATAGCACTTGAAACATTCTTTATGATGACTTTCAGAATGTTGTCTCAACAAATCTCTACAATAATCTGTAGGTGGTTAAGTTACTTCCCTTTTGTAGAGGATGAAGCAGAAGCAAAATAGGTCAAGTAACTTGCAACTCAGCTCTTCTCACTCCTAAACCGGTGCTCTTTCCACTGGGCCAGCAGTTCTCAGGGTGTGGTCTCTAAACCGGTATCATCAGTAGTACCTGAGTACTCATTAGAGATGCTAATTCTTGGGCCTTGCCCCAGACCTACAGAATCAGAAAACCTGGGGGTGGAGTCCTCCACGAGATTCTGACACAAGCTCCAGTCTGAGAACCTCTGTTCTAGGCCAGTGATTCTCAACACTGCATGTTAGACTTATCTGTGGATCTTTTAAAATATAGTCATTCCTGGGTCCCACCCCCAGACCAATTAAGCTAGAATCTCAGGAGTGAGGCTCACGCACGGTATTTTTTCAAAAAAAACCCCCAGCTGAGTCTAATGCACAGCAAGGGCTATGACCCCCAGTTCTGGACGAGGCTGAGCCTACGTAGCCTGTGGATTCCTTCTGCACCAGTCCTCCACAAGCATCCCCAGAAAAGGTATCTGAAGTGAATCTAGGTAAGCACACGAATGTTTTATGGAATTTTGAGTGCTATCACTTATCAAAGCAGTCCTGGTGTTAACAGTTAAGCACTTGGCTGCTAATCGAAAGGTTGGTGGTTTGAACCCACCTAGTGGGGTTTTTTTTTTTTTTTTTTAGTGGGGTTTAGTGGCTTCCGTGGGAGAAAGAGCTGGTGATCTATTCCTGTAAAGATTACAGCCTAGAGAACCCTATGGGGGCCATTCTACTGTGTCACATGGGGTTACTATGAGTTGAAATAGACTGGAAGGGATCTAACAATAACAACATAATTTATCAACTCAGTATATTCACACAAAATTTGCCAATGCAAATGTAAAACTCTTACAGAGAGTCATTATATCTAATCCACTAATATGTGTATGCCTATATAGATACACGCCTCACCCGGCAAACAATGTGATCATCGTAGAAACGTGCATGTTTAGGTTTTGGACCCAGTGCACATTTACTACATGTTTACTAGTGCCCAGCAATAGTAAACGTTTCTACGATGATCACATTGCTGCTTTCATATTCACTATTGCCTTGACTATGGTAGCTAAATTCTCACCACAGAAAAGCATGAACCACCTACATAAGGGTCACTATATATATATATATTCCTTTTCTGCTCACCTGAACGAAGTGAAAATTGGCCCTGGTACAGGAAGAGTCCTAGATACGGCCATTCACATCTCTGGATCCACAACGAGGAAAAGATTTTGTAGCTTCTGAACTCTTTCCCCAAGATTTTTTTCTTGAAAAGAGGCAATTGCTTATTCCTGAGCTAAGCCTGTTACATTCTCCTATACTGAATAAGTACTGCACAGTGTTGAGAAGGAGAGAGAAGAGGGGAGAAAATTAAGTCATGAGATCACAGTCATTTGACATTTCACAAAGCACTTTCTCAAACATTCCTGTTTGGTCATGAGCTTTCTCACACAGCCTGAGGGTTTTCATCACAACAACTTTTGTCGCTGGCATTTTAACTACGAGTTCCCATTTTAACTATAAGTAATCTGAAGCCCAGAGTGTCTTATGGTACAAAGCTAATAAGTTGCAGGGCACAGGATTGCTGACTTCAGGGTCTGTCTTAGCTTCTTAGTGCTGCTGTAACAGAAATGCCACAAGTGGGTGGCTTTAAAGAAAAAAAAATTTTCTCACAGTTCAGGAAGCTCTAGGGGAAGGCTCGCTTTGGAGGAAGGTCCTTGTGTCTTTCAGCTTGTGGCATTCCTTGGTTCCTTGGTGATCTTCATGTTTGTGCTTGTGTATTTCGGAGTCCATGTTGTTGTTGTTGTTAGGTGCTGCCGAGTCGGTTCCGACTCATAGCGGCCCTATGTACAACAGTGAAACACTGCCCAGTCCTGAGCCATCCTTACAGTCGTTGTTATGCTTGACCTCATTGTTGCAGCCACTGTGTCAATCCACCTCGTTGAGGGTCTTCCTCTTTTCTGCTGACCCTGTACTCTGCCAAGCATGATGTCTTTCTCCAGGGACTGATCCCTCCTGACGACATGTCCAAAGTGTGTAAGACGCAGTCTTGTCATCCTTGCCTCTAAGCAGCATTCTGGCTGTACTTCTTCTAAGACAGATTTGTTCGTTCTTTTGGCAGTCCATGGTATATTCAATATTCTTTGCCAACACCACAACTGAAAGGTGTCAATTCTTCTTCACTCTTCCTTATTCATTGTCCAGCTTTCATATGCATATGATGCGATTGAAAATACCATGGCTTGGGTCAGGCGCACCTTAGTCTTCAGGGTGACATCTTTGCTCTTCAATACTTTGAAGAGGTCCTTTGCAGCAGATTTACCCAATGCAATGAGTCTTTTGATTTCTTGACTGCTGCTTCCATGGCTGTTGATTGTGGATCCAAGTAAAATGAAATCCTTGACAACTTCAATCTTTTCTCCGTTTATCATGATGTTGCTCATTGGTCTAGTTGTGAGGATTTTTGTTTTCTTTATGTTGAGGTGCAATCCCTACTGAAGGCTGTGGTCCATGCTGCTCTTCATATTACTAAGAAGTGATTAGGTTTAGGACACAACCTATACTGGTATGGCCTCATTAACAAAACAAATCTGTTCTGTTGCCCTCAAGTTTATTCCTACCCATAGTGACCCACAGGACAGAGTAGAACTGTCCCATAGGGTTTCCAAGGAGCAGCTGGTGGATTCGGACTACCGATCTTTTGGTTAGCAGTCATAGCTCTTAACCACTGTGCCACCAGAGCTCCAGAAACAAAGAAAACCCTATTTCCAAAAGGATTACATCCACAGGAATAGGGAACAGACTCCAATACATATTTTGGAGGCACACAATTCAGTCTGTTATAGAGTCTATTTTTTTTTTTTTAAACTATGCTGGCTAGTGAGAGATGACTTTTGCAGAATGAAGGGAAGGTTAAGGAAGCCCAGAAAAGAATTATCTTTCAATTTATATGAACACTTTACTTCAACAGTGTACTAAAGAGCCCACTGGAGCCCTGGTGGCCCAGTGGTTAAGCATTCAGCTGCTAACCAAAAGCATGGCAATTGGAATCCACCTGCTCCACTTTGAAACCCTGTGGGGGCAGTTCTACTCGTGCTATAGGGTCACTATGAGTCAGAATTGATTCGAGGGCAACATTTTTTTTTTTTAAATCTTTTTGCTATTGTAAACAGTGCTGGAATGAACATGGGTGTGCACATATCCATTCATGTGAGGGCTCTTATTTCTCTAGGATATATTCCAAGGAATGGGATTGCTGGCATCCTATGGTACTTCTATTTCTAGCTTTTTAAATAAGCACCAAATCAATTTCCAAAGTGGTTGTACCATTTTACATTCCCACCAGCAGTGTATAAGTGTTCCAGTCTCTCCACAACCTCTCCAACATTTATTATTTTGTGTTTTTGGATTAATGCCAGCCTTGTTTGGGTGAGATGGTCTCTCACTGTAGTTTTGATTTGCATTTCTCTAATGGCTAATGATTGTGAGCATTTCCTCACGTATCTGTTAGCCGCCTGAATGTCTTCTTTGGTGAAGTGTCCATATTCTTTGAAAAACCATTTTTTAATTGGTTATTTGTCTTTTTGCTGTTGAGGTGTTGCAGCATCTTGCAGATTTTAGAGATTAGACCCTTATGGGATATGTCATAGTGAAAAATTATTTCCTAGTCTGTATGTAGGTTGTCTTTTTACTCTTTTGATGAGAGTAAATGTTTGATTTTTTTGGAGCTCCAAGTAATCTAGTTTCTCTTGTGGTGTCTGTGCATTGTTAATAATGTTTTGTATTCTGTTTATGCCACATATAAGGGCTTCGAGCATTGTCCCTATTTTTTCTTCCATGATCTTTATTGTTTTAGATTTTATATTTAGGTCTTTGATCCATTTTGAGTTAGTTTTTGTACATGGTATGAGGTATGGGTCTTGTTTCATTTTTTTGCAGATAGTTATCCAGTTATGCCAGCACCATTTGTTAAAAAAAAAAAAGAGACTGTCTTTTCCCCATTTAACAGACTTTGGGCCTTTGTCAAGTATCAGCTGCTCATATGTGGATGGATTTATGTCTGGATTCTCCATTCTGTTCCATTGGTCTATGTATCTGTTGTTGTACCAGTACCAGGCTGTTTTGACTACTGTGGCATATAACAGGTTCTAAAATCAGGTACTGTGAGGCATCCCACTTTGTTCTTCTTCTTCTTCAGTAATGCTTCACTTACCCAGGGCCTCTTCCCTTTCCATATGAAGTTGGTGATTTGTTTCTCCATCTTGTTAAAAATTGTCAGAATTTGGATCAGGATTGCATTCTATCTGTAGATCGCTCTGGGTAGAACTGCCCTTTCTTCAATGTTGAGTCTTCTTATCCATGAGCAAGGTATGTTTTTCCATTTATGCAGGTCTCTTTTGGTTCTCATAGTAGTGTCTTGTATTTTTCTTCATATGGGTCTCTTCTGTCTCTGGTTAGATTTATTCCTAAGTACTTTAATCTTGGGGGCTATTGTAAATGGTATTGATTTGGTGATTTCCTTTTCAAAATTCTTTTTGTTGGTGTAGAGGAATCCGACTGATTTTTCTATGTTTATCTTGTGTCCTGATACTTTGCTGAACTGCTCCATTAGTTTCGGTAGTTTTCCTAAGATTTCTTTAGGGTTTTCTGTGTATAAGATCACATAATTTACAAATAGAGATATTTTTACTTCTTCTTTACCAATACAGATGCCCTTTATTTCTTTATCTAGCCTAATTGCTTTGGCTAGGACCTCTAGCACAATGTTGAATAAGAGTGGTGATAAGGGCATCCTTGTCTGGTTCCTGTTCTCAAGGGGAATGCTTTTAGGCTCTCTCCATTTAGGATGACGTTGGCTGTTGGCTTGGTACAAACGCCTTTATTAAGAAATTTCCCTTCTACTCCTATTTTGCTGAAAGCTTTTACCATGAATGGGTGTTGGATTTTTGTCAAATGCCTTTTCTGCATTGACTGATAAGATCATGTGGCTCTTATATTTTGTTTCATTTATGTGATGGACTACATTGATTCATTTTCTAATGTTGAACCATCTCTGCATACCTGGTATGAATCCCACTTGGTCATGGTGAATTTTTTTTGATACACTGTTGAATTCTACTGGCTAGAATTTTGTTGAGAATTTTTGTGTCTATGCATGTCGTGTCTTTGCTCTTAAACTTACAACACAATTAAAAAGTTCAGACAGCATAGAATAAAGCTGTGTTCAACAGAGTATAATGAAATACCTACCTTAAAAGATTATTGTGAAGATTCTATGTACTGTGTAATGTGTTTAGAACTGTGCTTAACATATAACATTTAATGTGTGCTTTCACTGTCATTAATTGCCAAATGAAGGGCTAAATGCAATTAGGGATCTAAGAAAGGAGAGAAAGTGGAAGGGAGGGTATTCTGCCTGAAGCTGGTGTAAGCAAATGTCCTGTGGCAGGAGTGACTACTGCCCAGCAGGCACTCTGAGGGCATCATGCTGGTGGGCACATAAAGTTGATATTATGGAACATGAAGGAAAAAAATAGAAAGCTGAGGTACAGCATGATTATGTAAGGAGTTCAGAACTGGCCCTTAAGCACTGAGTGAGAAGGCATCACTGAAGGCTTTTTGATAGTGTCATGACGATCTGGAAAGACTGACCTGGAGTGAGCAGCACAAAGGACTGAGGGAGTTGGGGGAGGTGGGTGGATGAATGGGGCCTAGAGACCAGTGAGCAGGTGAATACAATAGCCCAGGTGAGAGATGAAGAAAGCTTAGGGTAGAATAGTGTCTCAGTTATCTAGTGCTGCTATAATACCACAAGTGGATGGCTTTAGCAAAGAGAAATTCATTTTCTCACCGTCTAGTAGGTTACAATGCCAAATTCAAGTGTCAGCTCCAGGGGCAGGCTTTCTCTGTCAGCTCTGGAGGAAGGCCCTCATCATCAATCTTCCCCTGGATTTGGAGCTTCTCTGTGCAGGAACCCTGGGTGCAAAGGATGCGCTCTGCTCCTGGCACTGCTTTCTTGGTGGTATGAAGTCCCCAACTCTCTGCTTGCTTTGCTTTCCTTTTATCTCTTATAAGGTAGAAGGGGGTGCAGGCCACACCCCAGGGAAACTCCCTTTATATCGGATCAGGAATGTGACCTGAGCAAGGGTGTTACATCCCACTCTAATCCTCTTTAGCCACAGGCAGAGATTATGATTCATAACACACAGAAAAATCACAAAATGGAGGACAACCACACATGGCCTAACCAAGCTGACCCATATCTTGGGGGGACACAATTCAATTCATCACAAATAGTAAAGACAAGGCCAGATACAAAGGATCGGTGAAAGAAATGAAAACGTCATAAGTTAAGCCTGTACCACTCTCACTACCATGATACCTTGTTTGAAGCACTGACATTCTTGAGAAACACTTTCTGAAGTGGCGATGACTTCCACTGTCCACAAATTGTGTATGTAAGTAAGTCTATAGTATGGATGTCTTTCATAAAGCAACCTCAGCTTCCAAGGCCACTTTCACATACACAGGAAATTTAGAGCATAATGATAACCAGAAGTAGACCTCAGCCTACTCTCTGAGACCAGTTTAATTGAGGCTGACTTCAGAAGATGAGTACTAATGCCTCCTTTAATCGGGGAGCAGAAACCTACCTGTTACTTCTAATTAATGACAGATCCTTAAGAAGAAACCATCACTTGCTGAAGAGGGGCCTTCCCAGAGAGTGAGTGCCTCAATGAAAATGGTTATAGAGCTGATGAGGGATTTGAAACAGAAACTATTTGCATTGGGAACCTGTTCATCACACTTGCTGGGCTTCAAAGAAAATTATTTTCAGAGACAATTTGATGAGTCTCAAATTTATCTTAGCAAAGAAACATTTATCAAGATGTTCATTCGTTCATGCAAATATTGATAGATCTGGAGCTGCTGAAGAATCTTCGGCTCGTGACGAACTTATATACAACAGAACGAAACATTGCCCAGTCCTGTGTCCATCCTCATGATCACTAGCATGTTTGAGTCCATCATTACAGCTATTGTGCAAATCCATCTCACTGAGGGTCTTTCTCACCCTTGTTGGCCCTCTATTTCACCAAACATGATTATCTTCTTCCTTGATGACATGTCCAAAGCAAGTGAGTTGGACAATGGCCTGTTGTGATCCATAAGGTTTTCATTTGCTAATGTTTAGAATTAGATCGTTAAGTCTTTCTTCCTAGTCTGTTTTAATCTAGAAGCTCCACTGAAACCTGTCCACCCTGAGTGATCCTGATGGTATTGAAAGACTGGTGGCATGGGTTCCAGTATCACAGCAATACACAAGCCACCAGTGTGACAAACTGACAGATGGGTGGTGATACAAATATTGAGCACTACTGTATGAGCCAGACACTGTGTCTGGAGCTGGGGCAGCATCTGTGAGATCCAGGACACCCAGAAGAGATCCATCAAAGAATCTGACAGATAAATGCAAAATTACAACCATGGCATATTCTATCAGAATATGTGGTTCTGAAAGCTTATATGTAGTAGAGAAAGTTGGTCTGCAAAATCAGGAAAGGAACATTTGAGCTCTAAATCAAAACTGCGGGCTGAGCGATCCAGGGCTGGGGATAGCTCCAGTATTTAAGTAATTACGTAGCAGGGGAGAGAAAGGGACCTTGGTACACTGAAGCAACCAAATGAAGACGACTTCCGAGACGAAGTGGATAAATTGTCGGATATGTGGCTAGAAAAGCTGGTGGGTAGGAGCCAGCCAATGCAAGGCTTTCAGGACACATTAAAACAAAAAAGCTTTTTAGGCTTGGGATTGACTGAAGGTTTGCATTTCTCAGAAGATTGCAAGCTACAATGTGAAGGACTGGGGTGTGGGAAGACAGTTAGCAGGCTAGTGGAGTAGTCTAGGTAGAGTCATGGTCAGACTTAAGGCAATAAAATTGACAGGCGGCGGGGGCGGGGGGTGGTGGTGAGTGAGGGAGATGGCAGTGGAGAGAAAGCCTCCCAGGCCTCCGGCTTGGATAACAGGATGAACAGAACACCTATATTCACAAGTTGTTTTATTGAGAGTTACTTCTATGTAAGGTTTGTTCTTGGATTTTTTCTTGTTACTAAGTTAGATGTCCTTTAGTGTCCCTGCACTGAACACAGGAATCCCAGGACAGGCAGCGTTGAAATGAATGGCTAAGGGATGACAGGCCAGAGCCTTTGGTGCTGTCTTTCTGCTGTTCTCCCTCTGAACCAGCACGTGTGCATGTGTGTGCGTGTGCATGTGTGATTACCCACACACAGGGTAATCACTGCTTTTGTAGTGCTTCTTCAGGGTAAACAGCTCTGATAGGCCACTGTCCAAACAAAATGCTGCTTCTAACATGCATCAATGACTTGTCACAAAAACGTAGTTTATCTAAAATAGAATAATCTGGTTTTACTTCATAAGTATTTATTCTTCCCTGAGTAAATGCCCAGCAAAACACAAGGCCACCTCTACAGCAACCAAGGCAGATGCTTCTTAAACTGGTTGATTTAGCATATTGAGAAAGGTTTTTATAAAATGCATTTAACAGAAGGTATAACCCTTTTTAAATTTTTTTTTATAACTCTTATTTTAATTTAGAAGCCATTTTGGAATCATGTTCTAGAGTCCATGTTGATTTTTAAAAAAAACAGCTAGGATTCATGTTGATTTAAGTAACAGGTAACAGGTGTGCTAGGTAGAATTTGATATAATGAAGACAATGGATTACAGTGATTGTTTTAAAAACTGTGCTGAATGTTTCTATAAGGTACATGAGCTAACTCACGATGGCCCAGCACGAGGGACCTGACTGCTCTGTGAAATGGAAAGGAATACAGAGGGGATGGAAAATGCTTCCAGGAGAATGAAACTGCGTCAAATTCCTACGCTGTTCATGTTGCCCCATTTCTCTTGCTGGGGCAGTGAACGGCTCAGCCTCACAGCAGTTGCACCCGCTAATCCCAAAGCTAAGAGTAGAATGTGTCCCCATGAGCAGACACTGTCGCTACCCAGGTGAACCTCCATTCTAACTCCCCTGGAGAGGGAAAACAGGAGAGCATTTAACAGAATGAAGCTCAAGCCGGCTCCCACCAGCACATTTTTAAAAAAAAACAGCCACAGCTAACATGATCTATTATTATAAGGGGCCACCTGAGAAACCATGAGGTGACGATATAAACAACCACACAAAAATGAGAAAAAATACTAAGCTGCTCAAGTGTACACGTTGTTGTTTTTGTTAGCTGTGAGCCCCTACACAGGAGGATGCAATGCTGCCGGGTCCTGTGCCATTATCACGATTGGTTGCAGACTGGACTGCTGTAACCCACAGGGTTTTCATTGGCTGATTTTCAGGAGTTGATGGCCAGGTCTTTCTTCCAGAACATGCATTTACCGTACTGCTACCATCTATGGCTCTAGAGAAAATATTAGGTAGCTTTTTTTTTTCAGGCTAACGCAATAACTAATGTTTTTGCAGATTCTTGTGTGATCAGCATGGAATTGTAGTCTACCAGTGGGCTGGACCACAACGCCTTAAGGTTTGCAATTTGCTTTTCTGCTCATGTAAGAACTGTAAATTCTTGTCTTACGATCCTGGACCCAGTCAAATTGTGAGGGGAGCTTTTCTGTGAGGCAAATGGCTAACTGAAGTGAGATTTTCCATTTCTGAAGGGGTAATATCTGGGGTGTACTTCACACCTAATATAATGCTACATTTCTATGAATCAGTAGTAATAGCTAAAGAAAACAATCTGAGATTACCTAAGAGTTAAACAGTAAGGTGTTAAAAACAAACAAACAAAAAAACTTGCCATTGAGTCCATTCCAACTCATAGTGACCCTATAGGACAGAGTAGGGCTGCCCCCATAGGGTTTCCAAGGCTGTAATCTTTATAGAAGCAGACTGCCACATCTTTCTCCTGTGCAGTGGCTGGTAGGTTAGAACTGCTGACCTTTCAGTTAGCAGCTAAGTGCTTAACCACTGCACCACTATGGCTCCTGAAGTCAGATGCAAACGGTTAATGCACTCAGTTGCTAACTGAAAGGTTGGCAGTTCGAGTCCACCAGAAGCATCTTAAATGAAAGGCCTGGCAATCTACTTCTGAAAAGTCAGTCACTGAGAACCCTGTGGAGCACATCTGATTCACACGGGGTCGCTATGAGTTGGAACTGACCCCATGGCAACTGTTTTTTAGTTAAGTCCAGCTTTAAAACTATCAGGCAGTGTTAGTGACTAATGTCCAACACTTAAAATTTAAAATCTAAGTTTTAAATTTATTGATGTCTGTTTTTTATTTTTATTTGTGACTTGCTTCTGACCAGTAGAATATGGCAAAGGTGATGGCAGGCCACCCCCTTGATTGTTATATAAGATACCAACTTGCTAGCAGACAGTTGCTAGAGTCCCTCTGTTCCTGGCTTCAAGAAGCAAGCTGCCATGAGTCCTACAATGAAAAGGAATGAATTCTGCCAACAACCTGAGTCAGCTTGAAAGCGTATCCTTCCCTAGTTGAGCCCCCAGATGAGAACCCAGCGCTGGCCGACACCAGAAGATCCAGCAAAACCATGCCTGGACTTTTGGCCCCCAGAGACTGTGAGAGAATACATGTCTGCTGTCTTAAGGCACTAAATTTACAGTAGTTTGTTACACAGCAACAGAAAAATGACCAATTTTTGGTACCAGAAGTGGGGTGCTGCTGTAACAAACACTTAAATATGTGGGAATGGCTTTGGAATTGAGCAGTGGATGGAGGTGGGAAGAATTCTGAGGAGCATTAACAGACAGGAAAAGAAAGCTGAAAATGCAAATTCCTTGATAATGTAAATTTTTATAATAATGAATGTGTACTTTTTGCTGAGAAGAAACATAAAAGCACCAATGTTTGGTTTAAAATAGTTCCCACGGATACAACCTGAAGGACACAAACTAAACTGACCTGCTGCAAGCAGTCTTTGGGAGACCACTGACCATTCTTGCATAATAAAGTGTTAACTTTTCTGCAAGCATTTTTGATTGGCCACAAACACAATGAAAATGATGCTTCAGTTTCTAAAATGAATATGTATCACAGACAAGGAGAAGCCAGTAACTTCCTCAGAGGTAGGGGATAGAGATCTGACTTCCTCAATAAGACCAAGATATGTGGTTGAATCTAACAATATTCTGAAAGTGTATCTGTCTTTCTGACAGAATTTTTTTTATCAGGTAGTTAGGTAAAGCATGGCATGGTAGGAAATGCCAACAAGCACAGGGGCTAGACCAGAAGGGGTGACAAAAAGTCTGAGTCTCTGGCGGGAAGGGAGTGTGGTATGGACAAGCTGCCAAAACATGCTGCAGGGGCCATCGCAGGGTGTGTGCTATTTGCCTTTAATGAACTAGAGTGATTTGCCCACAGGGGGTCTCTTTGGTAGATTAATAATAGCACCTAGAAACACTGGGTTTTAGAGCAGAGCCCTTTTTCTTACAAAAACCTAAAACTTTGGAACACAAGATTCTGGTAACTATGCTTTTTAAAGCCTTTGTAGGCAAATATACGTAACTACATACAAACACACTGAGCAGTTTCCATTAACCCAGTACAGGCCAATGTCCTTCCTCAAGCACAGCAATGTGTTAAGTAAAAGATTAATGAGCCTGACTTGTATTTTTGAGCTGATATTATGGTGAAGTTACCTAAAAGATGGGCATCAGATGTTTGGACATTCAATTTCAGTGCTTGCCATAGGTAGCATTTTCTGTAGACACACCACTGGCTGTACCAATTAACAGAAATTGCTCAGTGGTGCCACGTGCCCAGGGCCAGTGCAATACTTGCCACGCCCCAGTTACACCTCTATACCTACACACAAACACTAACACACATACAGGCAGTCCCCAGGTTACGAACAAGATCTGCTCCTTACTGTGTCTTTTAAGTTGAATTTGTAGGTAGGTTGGAACAGATGCATATGGCTCGTCTTTACTATAAGAAAAGGCTCGAAGCCTTTTCAACGATTTAAAAGACGCACGCATACGTGAAAGTGACTGTGATAAAGAATTTGCTGAGAGTAGGTGTTGGTTCAGTTGTTTCAAAGTGAGGGTAAATTTATGTAACATTATAAGGCAAGTACCAGTTGTCTGCAAGTTGGACATCTGTAACCCGGGGACTGCCTTTATATGTATATATATAATGTATTGTTGTTAGTTGCTGTCAAGTCGACCCAAACATTACCTGGTCCTGTGCTATCTTCATGATTGTTGGTGTGCTCGAGTCCATTATGTGTATTTTATGTGACTTCCAACACTAGCACTGTACTGGATATGCTTCTGTTGTGACTCATAGAGTTTTCATTTGCTAGTTTTTGGAAGATTGCCAGGCCTTTCTCCCTGGAAGCTCTGCTGAAACTCATTCACCGTGGGTGGTGCTGCTGGTATTTGCACTACCGGTGGCAGAGCTTCCAGCATGATAGCAGCATGCAAGCCGCCACAGTATGACGAACTGTTAGATGGGTGGTGGATATCTATGCGTATGCGGAGTTATGTATGTATTTTGTCATATGAGCATATATATGTATACACACTACCAAAGGCCCACAGGCTTTGCTGTGAGGAAAGGACAAGCGGCATTTCTCCCCCATCTCCAGTATTTTGAAGGGCCCGGGTACTGCAGAGCAGTCTGGAAAAACACAGGACATCCCTACAATGCAGATGGATGAGGCTCGTCACATCATGCAGATGTCACCTCCGGCCTGAACGTGTTCGACACTGAAATTATTAAACAGAGGAAATTAGGGTTTTAAATGCATTTACCGCTTTTATTTTGCTATGCAGACACATACATTCACCATGGGCTGTGATGCACTTGAGAGTGTAATGGACAATATATCTTTCTGAAGGATATTTATAACTAAACACTAAATAGTTTAATTACAGTGGAAATTCTGTACAATTTAAGGCTTGGATCTGAACTAGATTGTAAATATGGACCAGATTTGGAAACAAAACACTGTTTTTCAAGTAAAAGAAGAAAAATTAATTTAAAAAATACAAGGAAAGAGAAATGAAGAAAGAAAACAAAGCAACAAAAGCATAACAGGTTTTTCTGGAGAAAAATGTCATAATTATCATAAACTAACAAAAATACAGGTTTTCTTCCCCAAATAATGACAATTTACACATTAAGGGCTTGTTAAGGGAGTCTGGAAACTTTCTGGATTGAATGCAGACCAAAGCAGGAGACGAGGAAGAAATGACATTAATATGCTGAAATCAGTACTACCTTCTAATGAATGAAATTAGATCCACAAAGCAAGATTGTAAGCATTAAATATTTTCGTACGATCAGAGAGTTGTTACTGTTTATGGGTGAGAGTAAGAAAACCAGGTGAAACAAGTACAAGATTCAAGTTGTTTACTGAATAAACTTGGTTACTGGCACATCTATTCTGTGATAAACATGCCACGCCAGACCTATACAGCTTCTAGCATTTTAGGATAATTTTCTTTTATCTGTAAACAAAAGATCTGTCACCTAGGAAATTGCAGTTTTGTTTATACTTTAATCATCAACTAGGAAAGGCATGGATTGTTTATGTGTTACATGAGATCACTGTTTATATTGTTGGTTATGAGCGTGCAGGTACGGCTGAAAACTTAGACATTTTGTGAAAATTAAAAATGCTGCTCCTTTGTAATTGTATTCTTGCTTCATGCAATATCAGTTTAGTGATGCTGATTCGGACTGCTTTATTATGGGAAGATCTCTCTGCCAGTGTCTTTATTAATGGTCAAGGTCAATTCTTCTGGATTGAAATTTTCCACCAATACAAGTCAGTTGGGTTAGAAGAGGGAACTCCACATAGGCTCTGGTTTTCCTACTGGTTGGCATGATGGGGCTCATGTGTAAGCTAAGTTATTCCTGTAGAAAAGAGATTTGATAAGTTACTCATTTGCAAACACCCAAAAGTTCTTCTCAGGTCAAGGCCACAAAAAAATATCTTGCAGGCTATTAAATGCTCCTTTGGACCAGATGCTGTAACATTCCAGCTCAAGTCACTGCTGATGATAGGCTTTCTCTTAAATAATTACTCTACCACCACCCGAGTGGCTGAAGCTCACTCAAGAAAACCATTTTTTTTTTTTTTGCTTTCCATCTTCCAAAGTAGTTCAGTAATTTGAATATAACAAGTGATTTTTCTATTTCATTTTTAAGAGACGCCACTCATCAATCTATGCTTCTTAAGCCAATGTTAGAGAACTTTTTATTTCATTTATACATGTAAAATAATTAAGAGTCTTTGATCACATACCCAAGTATGCAGGTAAAGTAGCTCAGCTTTTGCATTCAGCACTCCAGGCCTGCTAGGGATGCTCGCGGCCCCACGAGCTTTGGCGGGAGGGTTAGTACGCATGGCAGGTTTGCACACACATTGAGGGCATGGCCTGCTCATGGGGCCAGCCATGCAGAAGCCGGGAAAGCATGCGCTTTCTGGAGGAACGCAGGGCCACGCAACTACATTTTTGCCTCCTCCTCAGGCACAATGCTACACTAGACGAAAATCATCCCAAGGCATACAGGAAGCAAGACATCCCCAAAGAAAGGACTGCTCAGGTTTCAAATGAAAAAGAAAGAAAACGATCAAAGCATAAACGAGCTATCACCAAAGTTGCAGATAAAGCTGACAATGGGATAATGCTGCCATCAGAAGGAGAAAGGGGCTTGTTTTATTTATTTCCCTAGTAGTTGGAATACACTGCACCTCTCAGACAAAGCTGCCTTAGTTCTGATGAGGCCACAGCAGAGCGAGAATCAAATCTGACATTGCAGGTTTGGATAATGAAAGAGTGCAGAGTCTTTTCTTTATTCTCTAACTGGCAGGACATGCAAAATGTCCATGGGTATGGAACCTCTGAATCCGGAACCAGCACCTGCAAACCAATTCTCCCTTCTCTTGGTAACCAGCCCTACAAATGCCAGTGAGAGAAAAGGGAAAGGGAGGAGTCAGGTGAAGGAGGAGAGGGTGCTCCATGCCACATGCCAGGTAGGCCAAGCCTAGAAATCAGCACTGCCTCTTACCTGTGGTCAATCCTCTCCATCTTCAGGTGTGATCTCGGTCTCTTTATGGACCACTACTTTGGTCACTGACATGTCAGGGTGCTGCTCTTTGGCCTCTTTAATTGCCTGAGCCAGCGCCTATCCCCAGGAAACCAAAGAAGGGCAAAAACAAAAAGGAGGTGGAACATGCATGATGAGAGCAAGGTGGAAACTTATGGGCCAGATCTATATCCCCATCTACAAACAAGGTACAATGATTACACCAGGAATCACACGTTCATATATTGGAAAGTTACTCAGGTTTTTAGAATACATGCTGGACTGGGAGGATAGTATTGAGAACAGTAGGCCTAGCTAGTTTTTATTTCTCCGCAGGGTATTTACCATCTCAAACATAATACCTGGTCATGGTCAATGTCTGCATCCCCTGTGATGACTATTCGTTTCTCAATTCTCGTCTCTGAAATGCCTCCCTTCACAGTCTGAAAGGAACGAAGACAAGCTTTATGAATTTACTCACTTGGAGCAACAGTCATTGTTCAATGGGGGACACAGCAAAAAACACAAATGAGTTTTAAGTTAACATCACTCAGTGTTACTTCAGAACTGAAACAGAATTCTATGGATGTAATTATAATTTGTTAATTTCAGAAGTTACGATCTGGTGGCATCTTTTTTGTTTGGGTGACCTGCATTTGTGGAACACCTACCATACTCCAAACACTGGAAGAAATGTTAAGCAAAGGGTATCAGAATGCCTATTCCTAAAGAGAAACCAGCACATGAGGGCAAGTGCATTGCCAATACAGCAGCTGTCAACGTTCCCCCTGACCAATCCTGGCACCCTGACAGTGAAGGGCCTGCTTGCTTGTGCAGCCCAACCTGTCAGAAGTTCTGAATGAGCACTTTTCTCCAACTTTGAAGGGATGCTCATATGGGTTCCCATTCACTTACTTTGGTGATGTGGGTGGTGGTTGTGGTACTGGTGGTTTCCGAGGTGATCGTCTGTGCACTCATCAGCACGCCTGGCTCCAAATCAGCACCCGTATCCACCTATACCATCAAAGGGAGAGACACCACACTCAGATCACTGCATTATCTTTGCAGAAGCTCACCACTGTTAACTTAAGGCACTGTTGTTAGCTGTTGTCCAGTCGTCCCCAGCTCATGGTGATCCCACGCACAACAGAACAAAATGCTGCCTGGTCCATCCCTATGAGGGAGTGCAGATCAGACCATTGTGATTCTTTGCTTTTCACTGGCTGATTTTTTGACATAGATCACCAGGCCTTTCCTCCTAGTCCATCTTAGTCTGGAAGCTCCACTGAAACCTGTTCAGCATCACAGCAACATGAAAAAAAACCCAGGGCCGTCATAGCAACATGCAAGCCTGGAAATCGAACTGGGGTCTCCAGCTGAAAGGTGAGAATTCTACCACTGAACTACCACCGCCCTATAATTCAAGGCATTACAGTTAATTATCTCCACAATCATTGTGCTTTTCAATCAGTATCTTGGGGCTGTTGTTCAACTAAGTGGTGGTTAACAGCCACAATAAACTGTCATAAAACCAGGACTTCAGAACTGTGGGCAATGGACGGTTGTGTTAGTAGTTTTCCTTATCTATGTTTAGGTAAATAGATTTTGTAGCTTTTTTCTATATTTTGAGATACACAAAGACCTGCTGAAGTCACCTGCTGCTCCACGATCGATAATAAAGTTAAAATTATTGCATCGTTCTTGATAAGAGTCTGGCTATTGGGTTCTCTAAGTCTCATGAATTAAATACCATAAAAAACAAAAAACAAAAAAAAACCCAAACCCACTGCCATCAAGTCAATTCCAACTCATAGTGACCCTATAGTTATACTTAAACCATATACGTACATATATATTATACTTAATACCATATAAACAAACTAAGCTTTAAAAATTACAAACCATCTTACCTGTGATGATTCATATGTTATGGTTTTTGTTTCTGTATGAACTACCGGCACTTCCTTGGTAGAAATTTCTAACTTTACACCTTCTGGTGAAACACTGCCAAAACTGATGGTTTCTGTCTTCACAGTTGATGACTGTGCCAATGGAAGCAAGCAGAGCAGCTTTTACAGTTTGTGCAAATATACGTGTTGGTTTTTTCCCACCTCTTGGTGAGTATAACCATTGGTTAGTATGACACAAGTGTTCACACTTTACTTGGGGGCTAAGCTGAGGAACGAGGCACACACAGATATATGTCAAATGGGCTCCCAGAATTTTATACAACTTTTTATAAGGAATTTTCCAGGTAAAGGAAGGCACTTAGAAGGAAATTTAAAAAAAAAAATTATTTTTAAGCTCCTCTTCCTCTATCTCATGAACTAAATTTGACAGATTAAAAACCATGTCTCTTATGTAGTAACTTCTTAGAAAGCAGGAACAGTAAGACATTAGCTCTCAAAATAGTTAGGACTCTCAATAAAAGAGGACTAAGAATAATCACGATCCTGGTGTTCGGCACCAGGGCAAGCATCATTCTTGGCTCTTCTGGGCAAGTATACTGATGAGAGATAAATTTATCAAATTTTCAAATATTTTCGCTGACTGTGCACTCCCCAGGTTCACTCACTGCCATTTATATAATTATAATGAGAGCAGACATCATTTCCTGGGACTTCACATTAGTAATAATCGACAGATACGTTTGCATGTGGCCCAAGAGATGGAAGCCACTATGGAGACCCGTGCTTGCCATGCAAGAAGAAAGTAAGTGGAGAAACAAGCTGTACTTGAAAAAGAGAAAATTAAACTTAGCTCTACCTTATATTCAATATAAGGGAATGATACATCAGTTTTACTTTAGTGTTAAAAGTAATATTAACTACTAGTTACCTCAAAATGTGGCTTTTGTTCCAAAGTCTCAGAAATGTGGACCGCTACACTCTGCTCCTCCTGTTGTTCCTGGGAAGCAGTGGCTATTTCCTCCTGCTCAGGGAGGGCTCTAACAGCCAGCTCCCTCTCCTCCTCTTTGGCCCTCTCTGTCAGAGCACAGCCCTCCTTCTCCTTAACGCTGGAAGCCTCAGCTGCTGCCTGTACGGCAAGATCCACGTCATCTCCAGCTGCGTAAGACGCATCCCCACTCGCGTGCACGCTCATCACGTGTCTTTCTTCCACCAACACAGTCTCCTGCACAACCTTCTCAGTGCTGAGTGGCTGGTGGTGCTGGGCTGCTTCTGTCTCTATTTCACTGGAGCCCATCTTGGTTTCCATTTTCTGCATGGAAAAAGAAGGTGATGGCAGTGTGACTCTCAACAGAGCAAAGATTAAAACAAAACAAAACAAAAGAAGCCATTTGCCCGTAAGACTAAAGCCAGGGTCAAGTGTGTATAGCCAGAAACACACAGAGAAAATATAAATTATCTTTCATGCCCCCCACAAGCAACTTTGACGCCTGCCTGCTGCTGCTGGCACACACGCTTGAATCCATGCTGCTACTCGAGGATATTCACAAAAGAAAGTAAATGTAGTAGTACAAAACACAATTAAAAAACAAAAAACAAAAGCATTATAACATATTTGCATTGGTCTTGGTTGCTTTCGTAGACCAGGTGAGATAAAATGCTTTTAAAGTGAAATGCCATTAAAAGTTTTAACATGATTGTGTTTTGAATATCTGAAATACATTCTTGAAACGGAATTAAATGCATATGACAGACACCCCAAGCAGGCACAAAGGAAAATAACTGGTGACGCTTTCGAAGTACTGAAGGCAAAGCTAGCTGGATGCAAAACACACAGACACACACCCTTAAAAAGCATAAAGCAATGCAAATGAAGTCAGAAACACAAAGGATGGAATCAAATGGCCACCTGAACCCATTTTTGAGAAGTAGAAGTAACCCCTCCTATGAATTCCGTCGGCTTCCTTGCAGACTCTAGTAAGCTGAGGATCTCAGAGCTGTCCATGAGTTTTTCACCAGAAGACTGTTTAGTCTGAGTGAACCAAGAAATGCAGAGTCAAGTACGAGAGACAGACACAGACATTCACAGATTGTTAGACAAAACCGTAGGCAGAGGAAAAAGGGCGGCGGAATGAAGGAATCTAAGATACAGAGTTTGGAAACAGAAAAGAACGGGAAATAAAATAGCAAATTGAGGTGACCACGAGCTCTTTTTAGGAAAAGCAGAGTTACTGGGGTTGGAGTGGTGCTGGTACAAGCAGATCATTTCCCTTCATTGCAAGCCACAGCAGCACTATTACATCTCGGGAACAGGGTGCTGGAAATAAAACAAAGTATTTTAATGCTTATGGTGGACTGCAGTATTGATTCAACCAGGAAAAATAAAAAGCTGGGTTGGCTGCTCTCAACATAAAGCCAAGCAGCAAGAGAAACAGAAAGGTTCAGGGTAGAAGGGTACTGCCTCAAAAAGAGTCATGCTTGAATTTGAAACTGTGGCCCAAATAGAAGCCATTCGTTACCACCACTTGGGAGGAGGTCGACTCGGTAACGTAATGGGCAGTAGCAACGGTAACGGCAGGCTCCTGGGAATATCGCCATTCAGACAGGCTCTTCTTTCTGGGACCAAAAGGTCCCACTTTCAAGGCCTCGCTCTCAGGGACCTTCTCTGTTTTGCTGAACCGCATGCTTTCCAGGCCACTGTAGAGTCCCACGTCCTTTCCCAGCCTTTGAGCTTTCTTGAGCTCTTCTTCTTCGGGACTCTGCAGCTGTGACCTGGCTTCCTTTATAGGCATCAGGGACTCTGACAATTTCCTCCTGGTTGTTTGGACCTCAGGCTCCCTCTTGGCTTTCTCATCCAAGATGGTGTCCAGGACCTCATCCTCTGCCATGGCGGGAACGATCTTCACTGACTCAGACAGCTCTCTCTCTACCTTCTGAAGAGCATCCAGAGTGGAGATGGACACTCCTTTCTCCCCCTCTTTAGCTTTCCCAGTCATGGTAACGATTTTTCCAGATACAGTGTCATAGGATTTTCCTAATGTGTATATTTTCTGCTTGCTTTCTTCTGTCAATTGCATTTCTCTTGCCAAGTCCTCAAAGCTGTCCATTTCCAAGGTGCTAGATTTTAATATGTCAGCTGGGATGTCACTGGTCTTACTGCTCACAGTCACCACCTTGTAAGTCACAATCTGTTTCGAATCACCATCAACTACCTCAGTGGGTATTCTGTCTACAATAACCCAATCCTCTGTGCCCTATATTTGAAATATAAAAGCTAAATTAGAAATTCTGATGACATCTCACTCCTCAAACAAGAATCCTTTTAAGAAAACCAGGGCAACAGCTACATTCAGGTCTGTGATGTAAGTGTCCAGGGCTGGTCTTATCATTTATGAATCATGGCTGTATCTCTTACCTGAAATTTAGAAACTATAACCTTCAACTCAGACTACATTCTGTGTGTAGAGCTGTTATGTCAGATTTCTTAAAATCTGAACAGACTCTGATGGTAAATTCTGTAAGCAATGTATTTCATCCTAGGGTAAGTGATTGTTTTATATTTTGACATTAAATAGCATTTTGAAGTTGTTGTACAAGTTATTAGCTTTGCTTGGGTGGATACAAACGGATAGTTTTCCATTTTAAACATAGTACTACTTGTCTTTGGTTTTCACAAAGAACTTGCCAGCATCCCACAAATTTCTGTAAAAACCATTTTCCATGTAAGGAAATTATACTTCCTTATACAGGGGAGGGAATCCATGACAATATTATTATCCAATAAATACTGTGTCTGTGTTCTAGGCACTGTAATGAAATATTTCCCACCAATGGGCACTGCTGAAGCCTTTTATAAGTAGGCCGCGGTGATTTGGACAGTGTTCTAACGTTATCTACACCTGTAGTTCATCATGTTGGTAGTCTTTCTGCCACTTTCTTTAATGTTAGGTTCAATAAGGCAGAAGAAATTAAAGTTAAGAAATCTTTGTATTTTGGAGGCCTAACAGCATGCAACCAGTCAGGTGAATAGCTTAACAGGTTATAAACCCATTCCCATTGTCATCGAGTTGATTGCTACTCATAGTGATGTTATAGGACAAAGCGCCATAGCGTTTCCAAGGAGTGCCTGGTGGATTCCAACTGCTGACCTTTGGATAGCAGCCGTAGCTCTTAACCACTACGCCACCAGGGTTTCCTAACAGGTTATAAAGGACCAACAAATCAAACCAGAAGCAGGTAGGTGCCTTGGTTTACATTTTAAACTATGATGTTACTATGTTCTTATTTTTCACAGCCTAAAACTTGAATCTGTCTTGGAAGAAGTGCGGCCAGAATGCTCCTTAGGGGCAAGGATGGTGAGACTGCATCTTATATACTTTGGACATGTTGTCAGGAGGGATCAGTCCTTGGAGAAGGACATCATGCTTGGCAGAGTACAGAGTCAGTGGAAAAGAGGAAAAACCTCAATGAGGTGGATTGACACAGTGGCTGCAACAATGAGCTCAAGCATAACAATGATTATAAGGATGGCACAGGACCAGGCAGTGCTTTGTTCTGTTGTGCATGGGGTCGCTATGAGTCAGAACCAACTCGATGGCAGCTAACAACAACAAAACTTGAATCTAGAAATATGTGTACCTTAGGGAAAAGGGTTACAGATTTATCTATGTGTTGGTGCTTGATTAAATGAAATAAATTGAAAAATAACCTCTAGTGTCGATGGGACAGTTTTCTGGAAAATTATCTGACGAGAAGTGACCACAGTGCCAGCAGAGTCTCCTTCCTGAATTTTCTTTATCACACTTAGCTAGTAAAAAACCAATGAAAATTGAGAACCTTCAGAACCAATCAGGATCATCTACATTAGCATCACTCTCTGGGTAAAACAGAGTAAAAAGTTTCAGTAAGATTATTATTAGAAAGTAGAATCATAATGCTTCCATGACAGACATGCAGATATAACCAGCTCGGAGTAGCAACCATAAAGAAATGAGGGAAAACTGATAACTAAAATATTAAGAAAATTCAGAAAACCTCCCCAGAGTCTAAGCAAACATTACATACTTACTTCACTTTTTCAAAGAAGGTAAATTTAAGAAGGAAAGTAAGAACTAAAGACATTTTAAGGACATTAAGCCTGGAGAGCAATCCCTCTTGGGACGCTCTTTCATGTTTGTTTTTTACCTGAGGCTCAAGGAATGGAGAGCTTCCTTGCTGCAAAAATATAACTTTTTCAGAAATCTCTCTTTCTTCTTTGGTCTGTTTGAATAAAGGGGGTTGGGTTGGAGAAGAGGAAGTAGACAGTTTCCAAAAAGGAAAGTTAGGAAGACAGTCTGTATTGTGCTGTATGTAAATACATCTACAGAGATACATACACTCATAATATTCATTTGTTTTTTCTGAAGTATGCTACTGTTTATTAATCTGAAAAACGGTCTGAAACTATCTCAATATTTAATACTTATCTCCAAAGAGTAACACTGTTTTCTGGAATGTAGGAGTTTATGTGACTTAAATGTTTGTCTTTTCTGCAGAGAACACGCAGGAGTGATATGAAGGGTTCCTTGGCATTTGAACAGTGATTATATGTGTCGTCTCCCTACAAGTGAGTAATTTTAAAAAGATGCTTAGAAATTGGGGGGGAAAAAAAAAGTTACGAATAAACACCCTCAATTCTATTTCTGACAAGTATTTTATTGTACTCCCAATTCCTGCGTTGTCCGACACAGAGTTGTCTACTGCACACAGGGTTTCCTGCATCAGCCACTGATGTGAACAAACCTTCTCATACTGAGATTGTCTGCTTTACTGTTGCAAAATGAACATAAAAAAATACTGGAGGTTATATGCTTTATTTCAACTTTTATAACATGATGAATAATTTTTAAAAGTGAACTTCAAAATAAATCTATTGAATCATACTTTTCTTTAACATGCTAACATAGTTAACATAGTTAAGAGGAAAACATTAAAGTAACTATGTCCCATTAGGAACTTTTTAATAAATTTTGACTCTATTTTTAGTATTTAACAGGCACAAAGCAAATGGTAGTGCATCAGCTACTGATGCTCTCTGACAGTGTACACTCCACAAAGCAAGGGTACACAGAGTGTTGGAGGATTAGCTAATAGCAAAAAGTAAGAGAAAAGTCAACATTTCTAGGAGAATGGAACTCTCTAAATAAAGCCTACCATGGCTTTAAGCAGCATAATTTTATGAGAGCTTTGTGAAACTCCTGTTTGTCAATGATCTGCACGAGGCTGCAGGGGAACATCTGAATACTTCCTGATGGACCCACTGACAGATTCTGACAGCACTGTTCTTAGTAGGGGAAAAAATAAGTCATTTTCAAAAGAGAAAACTAACTTCTTGCTCTACTGCCTTTTGGGGTAAGCTGTTGGAAAAGATATGAAATGCACCGTGTGTAATCATTAAGTGTGAATTTTTGTTTCATATTTTATTTTCAATTGTAGCCTGTTTCTGAAACAGAAATGAGAGACAGGGAAGAAAGGTCAAAATTACAGATGCTTTTCGGGGTAACACTGCTAGGCTTCCAGTTATGACCACTGAGTAAACCTCCTTCCTAAGATGAATGCTTCAAAAACAAAACCAGCCAGCAGCGTGCCCTGTTATCTGACATCAACTAATTTAAAAAATGTGTCCTGTGATTAAAAATGTCAACACTGTCTACATTCAGAACTGGGAATGTCCAATCACAGAAAAAGATAGCATAGGATAGATTTTAAAGTTAAATTCCACATATGGTCAACTCTAACCGAATTTAGGATAGCTTAAAAAAAAAAAAAAAAAAATTTTTTTTTTTTTTTTAATAGAGATGTGAACAGGTTCTGATACAGAAAAGCTGAAAATCTATACATTTATTTTTATTAGGTTCTAGAATATAATCAAAAGGCTCTGGTGCTGCAAACGGTTAAGTGCTCAACTGCTAACGAAAAGGCTGGCAATTTGAACCCACTTAGTCGCCCCTCAGGAGAAAGACCTGGCCATCTGCTTCCATAAAGACTGTAGCCAAGAAAACCCTGTGGGCAAGTTCTACTGTCACATGGGGTCACTGTGAGTGAAAATTGCCTCGATGGCACCCAATAACAGAATACAGTCAGGGGTCCGTTGGTCATGCAAATGGTTCCTTGTATGACTACTAGCCAAAAGGTCGGCAATTCAAACCAACCCAGAGGTACCTTGGAAGAGCCCTGTTGATCTGCTTGTGAAAGGTCGCGGCCTTGAAAACCCTGTGGAGCACAGCTCTACTCTACACATGTGGTGTCGCCATAAGTGGGAATCAACTCTACGCCAACTAACAACAACAACAACAGAATATAGTCAAATGGACACTCCAACTATTTAGTTACTTAACTATCCATCTCTATATCATAATTGGGAAACAAGGCCCTCTACTGCCATGCAGGTTTCATAAAGGAGTCATTCACTCTCCCTGGGTTTTGGTAAGAGCGGTGACCCTCACTTCTGACTGGATCAGTGGTCCTCAGACTGGCGTGTTAGTAGAATCCTGTGAAGAGCTTTTAAACAACAGTCATGTGTGGGTGCACTCCAGACTAATTAGATCAGAGTCTTTGATGTTGAACCCAGGCATGGATATTTTTAAACATTTCCTTAGGTGATTCCAGCAGCATCTGGAGTTGTATCCTGAGGCCTAGGTAGGAAGTTAAATTGAGAAAACGGAGATAATCCTCCCTAATCATAAATCAATCATCCATGCTATACTGTTTTTTTCCCCTCAACTGGAGGCCCATCCAAGACCTGCACAGCCCAAGTGGAGCTCAACAAGAAAGCAGAAAAGCCACAGATACTAAAGGTCCGGCTCAAGGAATCACTGCACAGCGAGTGCTTCTGTCAAACTCACCAATGGAAGAAAGAGGACAAGCTCACCAACAGAAGAAAAAGAGGACAATGCCGGCACTCCGTAAGTGCGAAGGGGTGCTGCATTTTAATTAGGATTGAGAAACTTTTGTTATTGAAGTAACCACTAAGAAATATACTTGTAATATGGACTAGGCCTGGGTGCAGCGGAAAAGGCTGTCAGGGGAAGTATTTGTGGAACCCTTCACACATTGTGTGCCTGCACTGCCTGTCTTAGGCGTCCTATATAGAGGGGATTTGTCTATCTTCCAAAGGTAATGAGCTGATATTATCTGATCCTTTGGGGCCATCCTTACCCCAAATAATAACTCTTCTGCTATTAACTCAAATATTTGAAACTTGAAATCTTTGGCAAAAAAATTTCCATTTTACAGTAAACATATAAAATATTCTCAGAAAACAATCACCTTTACTAGCTCATTAAATATATATATTTCTAACTCTTAATTTTCTAATTGTTCATAAATTGGTAGCATTTTATAGAAATAAACAGAATCACTTGGGATTTATTAACCATAAAGAAAAATAAAGAAAAAGAGGTCACATTAAAAATCAGAGGTCATTAGATTTTTTTTCAAAACCCCATTTTATCACAGAGATTGAAAAACAAAAAACAAAACTAAGCCTGGGATCATAAGGTATTCTAAACCTAAATTTCTTCATGATTCTGATGTAATTTGTAGTATTACTTTATTTGAGGTGTCATTTAAAAATTAAGTTAAATGTTTCCATTTAAAAATAATTTGAGAAACGGTGATGGCTCCATCATCCTGCACTTGGCTCTGGTAAGGCCGGGCCTCACAGATGCTCACTGAGTAGGTCAGGGCCAGCCTGGCCTGGAGGCACCCAAGCCACCAGGTGTATACCATGGATGGCAGGTTGGGTTCTCCTCGGCAAGAGGGGTGGCATTCGTGGTACAGAGCTCCAGGAGCCTCGGAGTAACACCGTTTCTACCTATCGGTAGCCAGGGAGTATGGTTTTCATTCAGTGTGAGGGCTTTCTAAGGGATAATGGAATGCTGTCTGTCCTTGGATTTAAACAGCAAGTTGTTCTGAGGCATTCCCACCTCAAGATTTATGGAACTGGACAAAATGGCAAGAACTGCCACAAAAAAGAAGTGGGAAAGGAAACATCAACAACAGCTTTGGCTACTCTAAGTTGACTGCAGGACCTGGAGGCTGAATTTGGGTACAGTCAGGCTGGGAGCCACCAAGAATGCTCAGGACAGGGAGGTCAGCCAGCCCTCTGTCAGGAAGGACCACACTCCCAAGGTGTCAATTACTAATCCTTCTGCTGTAAGGATCTCAGTCACTAGCTGTAGCCTGGCTCATTAGCACCCAGGTGAAGAGTATGTATTTTCATTGTCCAATTCTTTCAACTTCCTGGGAAAATTAAACAATTTCAAAATAAAAAATTTGACTTTTTCTAAACTGGCAGACTGCTGTTTAAAGTGATCCCTATTAAATAATAAGATGATATCAAATTAGCAACTTACTAAAAATAAAATGCCTCCTAAAATAAAACTTTTTAGGTATATGTTTGCTTTTATGTGCCTTGGTGGGAGGGTAAAATTATCTTTTGTGTTTTTCATGAAACAAACAACAAAACCCATGATTTTAATAGAGAAACTGGAAAGAATTTAGAATGTAATAAGGACTTTCCAATTCGTACTTAAGCCTATTTATACCATGCCATACTAGTTGCCATCAAGCTGACTCCAACTCATGGCAACCCCATGTGTGCCAGAGTAGAACTGTGTCCACAGGGTTTTCAATGGCTGTTTCTTTGGAAGTAGAATGCCAGGCCTTTCTTCTGAGACTGTGGACTTAAATCTCCAACTTTTCAGTTAGCAGCTAAGCAAGTTACTCATTTGCATCAGCCCAGGACCTCTAAGCCTATCTGTAGGACTCTCTAATTAATACAGTATAAACTTGGATGTTAGCAATGACCACAGCGTGGTAGAGGAGGAAAGGGAGGGACAGACAGGTGACTTTCTCCAGTCCCACTGACAATGAAAACAAGTGCCTCATCTTCCCAGGGAGCTCTCTCTTCTACAACTTATAGCTCCTTGGAGCTGCTTCATCAAAGCTCCTTTGATACCAGTGCTTACCACCCTTGTTTTTAAGAAGTTCTTTATATCTAGCCTAGTTCTTTGTGCAATTCCCCTTTTCTAGAGCAGTGAAGGAGAACAGTCACTCAGCACACAGCTGAAAGCAGTTACTAAGTGGGCCTTTGCCTGCGTCAATCTAAGTAACCAAACTGCTTTGCTCTTTCGCAGAGGACATGTTCGCATCCTTTAATCCTTAAAAAAAATCCTTTCCTGGGCTCATTCCAATTTTTCTGCACTACACAGAAAATGCATTAATATCCAGGGCAAGCTCAGTGTATTCAAAGAATAGCATTCTTAAGTTAGTAATGCTCTTTGGGGGCATCTAACGTCACTCTCTCATAATCAGAGAATTTAATCCGAAAAATTATTTTTTACTAGTCTAATAGCCTTTTTTTTTTTTTTTAATAGCCTAGGCTTTTAAATTCCCCCATTGCTGTGAGTCAGTATTACCCCTACCATTTAACTTCTCAAAGGTACTATCCTAAACTCTTCCACTCAAAATGGCTACAACCTATTGTATTCTTAAATAAGCATGGGAAAAGACTTTGTTTTGTGTTAGGTAGCCATGCATTTTGTGTTTTAGTAACTTGATCCAGTATCTTTAGAATCAGCGCTTTCTTGTTTACTTCCAATAGAGGTAGTAGAAACAGCCAGGGTAAGCCAAACTTGATCAGTAACACAACGAAATTTATGCGATCACAACTGTCCAATGGCATTCTAAATAATGCAAGGACTACAATAATGAAATCAATCTGAAAACGAAATTTTTATCTCTTGAGACTAAAGTAATTTCTATGGAACTAGAGTTTAGTGGCACAGGAAGAACTTTGTTAATAAATTACTTTTCATTCACTCTGCATAACAGGGCCCTTTTAAAGTAATTCAAACAGATACTTATACTTCACTTTTTAGCTGGGACTGGAATTGTCATGAACATAGTGATAGTGGATCTTGGTCACTTTTGATAAACAGCTTTAAAAAGAGGTTTAGAACATGATCAACAATGCATATAATTCTATTCTTTTCACTGCAAGGATCTAAGCATCGCATATAGACCACTGTTTAAAGGATTTTTCTCCCATTAAGGCCTAAGTTTTAATTTTTTTTTTTTCTATTTTGTCACAGCTCCCTGAATAAATATCTCACAGTAAAGGGGTCTTGATAAGGAAGTTGACCCATACAAATGCTAGTCAGATGCAGCTTTCAAAAACTACTTGTTTTGAAAGTGAGAGAAAGCAAGACGATATCCTACAGAAGGAAGTCAAATTAGCACTACAGCAATCTGGGAGTCCTACACAGAGGAACCCTCACGCTCCCTGGCTGTCTGTTTAAAGTGGGCTTTCCCACAAGGGAGTGTCTCACTGAAAAAGAAATTTCCGGCCCCTACTTTTGCTATTAAAAATCAGATGTGACACTGATTTTCATTCAACAGAAACAGTCTGGTATAGAATCTCAGCTACACCTGAAACACTATCACCTTGGGATCACCGTTCGGTCAAGCCTTAACAATCTCAACAGGACTTGTAACTGAGGAGAAACACGTATGAGTTTTCAGGACATCTGTGAATGGCGCAGAAGAAAATTTATTTAGAAATAGAGTCAGCTCAATAAGATAGTGTCTCAGTTTCTCCCCATTGTAAAATGGAAGTTTATGGTTGGAATAAGCCAATGTGCAGTGAGCCTCCCCCGCTTCCTTGTGCTAACTCCCTCCTAAGCCACCTAACCATTTCCTCTGCAGCCTTCCTTTAGAGTACCGAGTCTCTCGTTCAGGTAAGATTCTCTATTCAGAAGCTCGCCAACTCCTTCTCCCATTTCCAGGCCCTGTAGAGGAGCGGGGCTCATGAACAGAAAACAGTTCCAACAGAAAGCCGCAATACTGACCTCTTCAGGCACAAGTGGTTCGATCATGGGCGCGTCCTCCTGCCTGGCAGCCAGTCTCACGGGGGACGTGGAAAGCCTCTTTTCCCACTCGTTCGTGATGGCAGTGTCTGTGGAGGTTTCTAAAAAGGTCCTTTTCAGCTCACTAATGTTGGTTTGATGTTTCATCAGGTCATCTTGAGTTTTATCTAGCTCCTATATTTAGAGAATAAAGAATCAAAAAGCCAATGTTTTACATGTTTTTTCTTCCTGTCCTTTTTCTTTATAAAGTAATGCCAATCTCATTAGTAGTTAAACAGAATTTTGAACATCGGGGCTCATGACACTACCACAAGCACTCTGGTGAAAATGTGGTATTTCCAAGGAAAAAAGAAAGAAAGAAAAAAATCTAGTTCACACAAGCAGAAAACTCAAAACAGTCTTAAAAGGTAAACTGTAAATAATATAATTCACATGTAACCACAGAGAATTACATACACACACAGGAAGAGGAATCTACATCTAGGAGTGAGTGAAGAGTCAAAGGAAGCTGAGAAGTTCCCTTTCCCCCCATTCACAGGCAAGAGCACACAGAGCATGCGTCAAAGTGCAAGCCCACAGGTATGCCACTGAAAAGACACCACACACCAACATGCACTGGTATATACCAATACCAACCTCTAACATAAGATTACTATGTTTGACATACACATTTTCACCCTTTATTCGCTTAATCAGACTATTCTGAAAAAAGTGGAGAAGAAAGGGAGAGGTAAGGGACACAGTCCAAGAAGGAACAATGCCATCCTATACTAGCACCAACCAGAGGGCAACTGGCTACGGAGCATGCTTAGAGATTCCAACACTGTAGACAAACAATCACTAATCACACACTGGTTTTTGTTTCTGCTTTTTAAAAATTTTCTACCTGTGCCTTGAGCTCTGCATCTTCTTCCTGGTCCGACTGCCAGCATCAAGAAAGAGTGGGAAACTAAGTCTTACCATGCAATTTATTCTGAGACTAAAGAATCATGGTCTATATAAACTTGCTAAATGTGGACACCAGTTGGCACTTGCATGTGAAGGGCAGTTCTTTTCTTACGCACAAACCACAATATCCTCACACAAACGTGAAGAGGCTTGATAGCAATATGGGAGTAAAAGATTCTTTGCTTCATTGGTCTTGGACATTTCAGCCTGGAGACTTCCAAGTGTGACCAGAAGACACACAGGCGTTGAAAGATGGCAGGTTGTACTTAATGAGTGTTAGAAATGGTGTGATGAGCCAGATTAAAATAACAATTCATATGAAAAGAATGACTGTGATTACACAATAATTAGAGTTCCCTAGCATTGTATGAATACTCAAAACAATCCTATGAGGTTAGCTCTTAACCCCATTTGGTAGACCAGAGAATCGAGGTGCCAAGAATTTAAACACAGAGTTCCCACATTTTACAATTTCTTGGAACTTTGAATTTCATGAACCCATATAATTAAAAACAAACTGGGGAGAAGGATACAGACTTAAGTTTTCTTTTTTTTTTTTTTTTAACAAAACTATCATTTCCTTAAAAAATAGGACGATTTCTGAGTTTTTTTTAAAAAAATGCAGTAAGTTGATCTAAAACCTGCTTAATTCTCCTTATTTTTCTAATTTCAAGGACCTGTCTAGTCCTTGGTTTGGCATCCCAGTACCAATAACCTGGGTAAGGTCAAGCTGCATATCCATGCAGTGGTAAATCTGTGTCTCTCACCACTGTGCTACAAGGGAATGTCCTGAGGGAAATCTTAGTGAGAAAAGCAAACACTCTACTGAGTGGCCTTAAACAATTCACTGAGTCGAGGGCACTGGGTTTTGGGTTATCTGGGTCTTAGTCTTCTTATCTGCCAATGGGGACAAAATTGCCTGCTCTGCCTATGCCAGACTATACTCCTGTTACCCTGGCTACCTGCATAAAAGAAGCGAAAGTGGTTAAGAAATGTCATAGAGAGCACGGTATTGGGGACATCCTACTGTCTGGTAGGTTCGCAGCTGTTCACTTTATTTTTAAGCTTCACAATCCACCTATGTTACATGCATTTCTTTATCTGCTTCACATGTTATATAACAAAATTAAAGCTTCTACAGAAACTTAGGAAACCCTGGTGGTGTAGTGGTTCAGTGCTAACCAAAAGGTCAGCAGTTCGAATCCACCTTGGAAACCCTACGGGGCAGGTCTCCTCTGTCTTATAGTGTCTGCATGAGGCAGAATCGACTTGATGGCAACGTGTTTTATAGAAACTTAAGGAGCCCTGGTGGCACAGTGGTTAAGAGCTCAGTTCCTAACGAAAAGGTTAACGGTTTGAATCTACCAGCTGTTCCTTGGAAACCCTATGGTCCTATGTCCTATAGGGTCGCTATGAGTTGGAACTGACTTGACAGCAACAGGTTTTAGAAACTTAAAGAATTAATAAAATATTTTTCATTTATAGCACACATTAAGATTACAGGGAAAATGTACTGAATCAATTGACATATATCTACATGTAACCAATCTTACAAAATCAAGATATAATTTTGTTGTATTTAGCATAGAGTTATTAACTTGCAATAAATTTACGTATGATTGCTTAGAAGAATCTGGATAATAGTTTTAAAATATTATTTTTAACTTTTTAAAAATGATTTCCAAGTTTTGAATAATAAAACACCATTATGAAATGCTTTTCTGGAGATATTTTCAATTAAATGATGTACAGATACTACTTACAACATTTTTAGTTCTTCTTAAATAAACAACTAGAAAATGTTGTTAGGACTGGATTATGTAAAAAAAAAATGCACAGCCTAAAGGAAACATTCTCACCAAGTAAAAAAATTAAAGCTGCTAACACTTCAGGGAATAAACATCTTGACTTTCATTACTATAGATAGATACTGTTTTTACAAAAATTTTAGTTAATACTGGCAGAGAAGATCTGAAAAACAGCATAAGATACATACATACGTACACGCTTAATGTAGCCCAAAGAACTAATGGAGGTGACGTAATAGCACAGTACCTACCTCTCCCCTATCATTGTTCAATGTGATTACATTTTTTTTCAATAAAGCACTAACAGCCATTTGCTAATTTTCTTTCCCCTAAAGAATTCATTTCTTATGAGTGACCCAGGCTATATCCAGTCTCCCAAATTGAGTGAAGAGAAATGTTACTTTTAACAATTTTTATTTGACCATGTAGGATTTAAAAAATATATCCCTACCCAATCAAAAAACTAAACTGTGACTGCATTCCCCATTCATCATGGCTACTGTACATAAATACCCACTAACTTGGGATAGGGGAGTACATTAAAAATATATATATATATATATTATATATATATATATGTATATACAGACAAAAAACCAAACCCATTGCCACTGAGTCAATTTCAATTCATAGCCACCCTACAGGAAAGAGAGAACGGCCCCACAAGGTTTCCAAGGAGTGACTGGTAGATTTGAACTGCTGACCTTTTGGTTAGCAGCCGAGCTCTTATCTACGTATATGTATATTGAAAATTTATCGTTTTAGGCAAGTGGTTCTCAAAATGAGACCTTATAATTATCAGAGTCGACCTCACCTGGGACTGGTTAGAAATGTAAATCCTTGAGCCCCACCCAGACCTTCTCAATTAGGAATGTTGGAGGGACCCTCCTGGTGGTTCTGATGCTGGCCAAAGTTTGAGAACCACTGGTCTAGGCAAGGGAATGTACTCAATGCCTACTGTTAAAAGATACTCCTGAAACCAATCTGCAAGTTCGTCAGTGCAGAGTCCCCCACAAGGCTTTTCCTCTAGGCAACTTGCACCGCACCCAGTCTGTGTGGATACCAACCTCGGTGGCAGTGGTTTCCCCATCGGCTGCGGTATCCGTCCGCTCACTGTCAGTCTATTGATCACACAAGTGATCAGGTTCCAGGAGGGAGGCAGGAATAGAAAACAAACCCATCCTGTTACACAGAGTATGGCACAGGTCCAATAGCTCATTCCCCTGCTCTGTGATCTGCATGATAGTACCTTCCCACAAGAACGCAGGTTCAAGCAAAAGCAAAAGAAAGGCCAGAGCTCGCTCACTCAACAGAGCAGACTCAGAGGAAGACTCAGGCACGTGCAGTCTTTGGGACTGCACTGGCCAGAACCACCTGTCTCGTTTTATATCTCAGGAAAACCAATTTCTTTCTTCCCTCCCCTTTTAACTAAAATGGCAAAAAAGATCTCCTAAAAATGTATAAGGCAAAAAGAACTGTTTAGATATATTTTTTAATTCTAGTCAGATGTCACATTTGAAAGGTACATTAAAATGCAAATTTAAATAAAAAGCTACTATAACAGTCACCAGACTTTCAGCCCCTCATTTATACTATTTTGATAATTTACATCCATTATGACTATCAGGATGTCTGCATTACTTGTTAATTATAAAAAACACATGCCAGGAACTCACCAGCATATGTTTTATAAATGAATAACATAACTCGATTTTCAAGCAGCATTGCTAACTAGATAATTTTTAGGACTGTATGTTGGGTTTCTTTTGCCCTGCGCTCCAATATAAAGAGGTATATCAAAGTGTGTAAGAAAACATTTTGTTCCAAAAATACCATTCAAACGAAGCAAAAAATGATAATGATAAAAATAAACAGAGCGAGAGAGAGAGACATCTATTTGGGAGCAAATAAAACAAACCACAGCATTGTCAGGGCCTAGGCTTTCGGGGGAGAATTAGAGCAGTGACAATTTCAGAACAGGCTTTTAACCTGTTTCATAGGGTTTATGATTAAAACAAACACTATTTTCTCCTGTGTAGAACAGAGCCATGGACACTGACAGTAGAACATCTAAGTGCCCTGATAGAATACTGACTTTTTCTCCACAAGTTATCAACCTAATCATTAATAGAATTCCCTTGATGGAAGATTCATGATTAATGTTTTGAAAACAATGATCAAAACTGGGGCTTTAAGGTTGTGAACCTGCCTCCTAAAATGACCTCTGACTCCAAAGGTTAAGGATGTCAAGAAGGGGGGGAGGGGTTGGACAGAAGTGTTTACATCTACGTAACTCCTGCTAGGGTGATTTCTTGGCACTATCCCAGACTTTCCTTTTGTGTCTTCCTAAAAGGAAAGGAGTTGGAAATTATGCTTGGCATATTCTCCCAAGGATGCCATTGTGGTAACCCTGCTGCCAAGTCTAAGTGGAAAATAATTTTTATATATCTAGTTGGTCAGTCAAGAAGGTGTCCTGATCAATTTTTCATGACCTGATCACCTCAGGTAACAACTGCAAGGAGGGAAAAGCCAAAAAACCAAGCTCATTGCCATTGAGTTGATTCTGACTCATAGCGACCCTATAGGACAGCGTAGAACTGTCCCATGGGGTTCCCAAGGATCAGCTGGTGGATTTGAACTCCTAATCTTTTGGTTAGCAGTCAAACTCTTATAACCACTGTGACATCAAGGCTCCATGGGGAAGGTAGGGGGAGATATTAATTTTCTTCTAAGGGTGATTACTGCTTATGGCATTAGCCTGGCTTCACTAACTGACAGCCTAGGGGGAAAAAAAAAAAAAAAAAAAAAGGGGAAAGGCCAGGTTGAATTAGTAAGAGAAAGAATTACAGGCTCTTAAAAAAAAAAAAAGATATGGGCTGTTCTTCAAGTGTAGACAGTAACTCAAAGATATCTCAGGCACTGGAGTATACAGTAGTAGTTAAGAGGGAGGTTCTGAAGTCGGCCTGAATGAGCTCAAATGCTTGCTATTCAACCTTGCTGTGACTCACTGGGCACATTTAATATTTTTGACCCAGTTTCCTTCTCTGTAAAATGAGGAAAATAACATCCCTAACCATATGGGGTGATATACACTAAGTGCTTTTATACAGTGCTTGACACACAGTTGAAGCTCAACAGTGCCTATAATAATTTCAATTTATTGATATTAATGTTATATAATTATTACTACTACTCTTTTTCTAGCTATACACAATAGCTTAAACCACATCTAAACTCCATCAAATTCCTTATGTGGCAACTTGTTAGACAGCTGGTTAACAAGCACAGTGTCTGACCGATAAATATTTAATAAATGAAGTACTAAAGGTCGAATAAAGCAACTTATTTATATAATGTGCTATGGCTAAACTCAGGTCCAAAATGCATAGCCTGTCATGAACTATCATGATATAATACTACACTTCTGTAATCTAAAATGTTAAAAACCAGTTGACCAAATGATTTTTTCCCTCTAGATTTGAATTCAGTTTCTTTTATTATTATCATTTTGCATTATCAAAAAAAAAAAAAAAAAGACTCAGAAATCTCCATGAATTATAATCAATAGTACGGTGAGCTAAATTTATCTTATGTTTCTTAATAGATGATTTGACATTCTGCCCCTTTATACGTGACCGTTCTGAAAGTACAAAAGAAAAAAAAAAAAGACTGGCCAACAGGTTTTTAGTTTGCAATGATTTAAGTCCTTCTATACTGGGTTTCTTCTTAAGAAAGGCTGAAACCCACTAAGCCAGTCTGACACTTGAAAAAATGTAAGCAGGATGATAAAATATTTAAAAAAATACTATATAATCACTAATGATTTTGGAAAACAAAAGTGACAGAGCTGAAACGTACGTTCAGAAGTTACCCAGTTTAGCTGCCAGAGTGCTTGAGGCCTAGAGAATAAATAGGTCATGTAAGCAAATGATAATTTTTTTTTTTTTTAACTGAATGACCTAAATATAAGTTCTCCAGCTCAACTTGAGCTAGAATGCAGAGCTCTTAACACTTGGGGTTAAGCGATGACATTGAACAGATGGCCAGATACAGAACCTTGTGGCAGGAGAGCACGGACAGAAGTGTAATTGGCTCACCCCACTGGCAAGGAGGGCTAAGAGGACCGCTCTGCAGCTGAGCCAGGGCCTCAGAGGTTTGGTATAACAAGGGAAGTTGCGCACTGGGACGCTCCAGCCACAGGGTCACTACCTTGCAACAATTAACTGCTGTGATTTGTTTTGCAATGTAATGCAGACATGCCCAAGTTTAACGCTGATTCTCATGCACCCATGACAAGATGTACACCCCTGGATTAGGCACAAGATCTGTGTGGTTTGCTATATCAGAGTGCAAAATTTAGAAAAACATGAAGCTGCAATCTTTTTGATTTATGTTAGCTTGATAACTAATTCCACTGATAAAGGAAAACACTTATTTTCAGGTTGGAAGTCAGCTAATATTATAAATCAGCAGATAATACCGTGTTCGTAACTGCAGTTTGTTCTAGGCCTACATTGATAATATGGCCACTGTAAAAAATAGTGATACTAAGCCTAAGATTTAAAGCAATCGTCTCCTAAAATATATTTCATGTATGTAAAAAAGGTATACACATATCAGTTCCACCTAACAGTCACAGGTGACCCAAGCAACTTGAAAATCGCTATTATGCAACTATCACATTCTAAAGACTAAACTTATATTTAAACACCTGTGAGACCATTCACATTTTCTCCTTCTGCTGCAAAGAAATGGTCACAATACCTGTAAATATAGATACTTACACACCCCTGCAATTCTATATACTCACGGGTGTAGTTCAAATTACGACTTGCTGGCTGAGCATTACACTGGATAGACTTTCTTTCCTTTTCTAGTGTTGCCTTGACTTTGTGACCTTTTTATCACTATTAAATGCTGCAAGTATCTGGCTTGTTTTCTGCCCCGGGGTGCCTGGACGGAGGCAGGGGAGAGGAGTGGGCAGGGGAGATAGATGACCACCTGGTCACTCTGTATACAGCACCTATTCTTCCTTCTTGGGCCCTATCTGAAGCCTGCAGGAGGGAAACTGCTGGACTGCTCACATCCTGGTAGAGTAGGGGGAAAGGGAAGCAACAAAGAGGAAGCACTATCGGCCACAACATGGACTGGAGTAGCATGGTGAGTGACGGGAGCCCAGTGGTTGGTGTGCCTCCCAGAGAGCAGGGCAGGCCTGGGTGTCTTTCCTGACCTTACCAGACTGCCCAAACGTGTGGACTCTGGCATCGTGCAGGAGCTGAAGGATGGCTATCATTCAATATATGCACTGGCATTGCTCTACTGATGGGGTTCAGCCCATGTGGAGAGCCTTGCCCTTGAACATCACTTATCCAGAGCACGTCCCCACTCTGTGGTCACATCAGAACACTTCTTGGTGACACTTTATAAACCTAGTCAAAAGTCTGTTCTGCTTATACGTAATTTATGTTACTAAATGATAATATTGCTTTGCTGGTATTAATATGGATATAAGCAACAATAACCAATCAGAACCTTTAACTTAATCCTGAATTTTTCACATAACTAATGAGTTATTTAAAACTGGCTTAACCCGAGTCCTCACCACACATGTCACTTAGTGGGCAGCAGACAGACTTCGGGTGGGCTCAAACTGCTCCAGACACAAGGTGTTGTGCCTAACCCTGGGGCCCGGTTGTCCTCCCCACACACACGACCTCTCCACACATTGGCACAGACAATAAATGAGGCTCTGAAAGTTGGACCACTATCGCAGCCACCACCTGACATCATTTCGGACCGAAGCACGGAACACGAGGGGAGTGTGTTCTATGCTGAGGTACACACCTCTTCCTCTGAACTGTCACTCGGGTCATTGTCTAGTGAGGCACTCAAGGAGGCCGCCTTGGGCTCCAGGTAGCAGAGGCACATAGCCAGAGGGAAGGAGAGAGTGAGGGCGTATGGCACTGAGAAGGAGGCGGAGAGCAGGAAGAAAAAGATGAAGAGGAAGCAGGGCACCAGGGAGGGAGAGCGGATGGGGAGGTAATGCTGCAAGCTCTGGGGGAGAAGGTTGGACTCAGAGAGGTTGGGGAAAGAGAGGTACCCATCATCATCTAGAAAAGAAGGAAATGACTCAGGAAGCTGCAAGGAGAAGGAAAACAGGGTGGTCCCTCTGACGGCTGGCTGTTTGTAGTTACAAGCCACATCTGGGTCCCCCAGGTAAGGCTTCCCTTTGCCATCAGCCTCCAGGGCGGGCTCACCGTGCACGTGCACGGGGTCGTTACAGGGCTGGGAGCCCATGGCCTCGCGGTCCTTCTCCTTGCACCTCCTGCGGAGCTTTGTGGGAGATGCGGGGGGGCTATGTGCTGATGGCGGTGACAGGGGGCATGGGTCAGTGCCAAGCCCGGGTGACTTATGTGAGGGAGACAGAGACAGAGCGGCAAACAGAGGTGCAAAAGGACAAAAAGAAAACTGCAATTAGTTAATTTTCTCACGGGTATCAATATAAAATCGTCGAACAAGAATTTTAGCACAAGGGTTGTTGCTCATGGATTTTAAAGTATTCAAGCCACATGCCAAAGTTGCCATGAATGGCTACAATTCTCCCATCAGACCGTCAAATATATGTTGTTGTTGTTGTTTTTAAATCAGAACAGAACACATTTGTGGGCAATTCTGAAGTTTACATGTTTCAGGCAATCAAAAAATTTCATTTTCGACCAACAATTCTAGACAGTGGTAGGGTTTTATGAGCAAAATAACTTTCTGACAACTTAAAACGAATACTTTCAATAAACTTCTTCTGATCTCCTGCTAAAAAGATCTGTTACTATAGTTCAGTTGGATTAAAAATAAAAAAGATATCTAAATATAGATTATTTTTTAACATCTCTAGCAATTAGTCCCTTCCTTGCTTAATCAATTAGGTTCACATCAGGTGGGTTTCCAAATCAAAGCATTTCTGGCCTCACTCCTATCTGATAAACAGCTATGATCAGAGACTTCAACAATTTACATTTTAGGAAAACCTGACCCTCCATAAAGAACTGAAGTTCCTTTAAAAACTCTTATTTTGTTTTTAGCTCCTTTATCCACGAGGTCAATGGAATTTAAACTAAAAAGTAACTGGCTTCAACAAGCAAAAAGAATGTATTTTCTTGTAATGTTTTGTAAGTATTTACTTTGTATTATTTGTGGTCCACATATAGCATAAAGATACAATTTCCCAGGCTTCTTTTATTTTTTAGCAGATAAAGAGCACATTTAAACCCCTTGGTTTGAGCCCTCAGTAAAATGGCAAAAGCAGGCATTCCACAATAGTGTCTCCCCCGCCTCCCTCACCCCCTCCACCATGAGCACAGGCTTCTGTGGGGAAAGGAAATCTAGCTCCCATTCTTTCTGGACCTGGCAGTGTCATTATGAAAGCCACTTGCATCTGAAGGTGGCCAGGCACTGCTGAGACGGATGAGGAGGAAGGCATGCAGGCAAACAAACCCCAGCACAACCTGGGCAGCACACTGAAGCTACAAGTCTAGGGAGTTCACCATAAGGTCAGAGGGAGCCTGGGGACAATTAGACTTCTGTTGTTTTTGTTTTCTGTCAAGTTGTGTGTGTGCGCGTGTGTATGTGTGCGCGTGCGTGTGTTTGTGTGTGTATACTGGCGACCTGATAGCATGGAAATTACCTAGCTGCTCTGTGGCAGTTTCCAATCCTGACCATAGAGGCACCCACCCACCCACTGCTGTCGAGTCGATTCCGACTCATAGCGACCCTATAGGACAGAGTTGAACTGCCCCATAGAGTTTCCAAGGAGCACCTGGCGGATTCAAACTGCTGACCTCTTGGTTAGCAGCCGTAGCACTTAACCACTACGCCACCAGGGTTTCCAGACCACAGAGACAGAGGTTAAGAAATTACACAAAACAGTATCATGGATATATTAGAATTTAGAAGACTCTCTTTTCACTATTAGACCAGTATGTCTTTTCCCACATACTTGCATTTCACATTAAACACTGCATTATAAGCAGGAACCTGCACAAATCTCATTCAACCAAGAATCCTGTAAAAATTACAAGCCAAGTTCGGCATGAAGACATTCATCCCCCAGCAGCAAGAGGCTGCCACCACACCTGGGGTGATAATTAGCCAAGGAAACACGGCCTCCTCTCCGGGGAGCTTAGTGGCCAGTATTTCAAGAACTATTTTCAGCAATACATTTTCATTTTGGTTAAGAAATAAGTATCCCCTATGAGACTTTTTGAAGATGGAGAAGAATAAAATTAAGATTTAATCTTCCATGTTGCTTTTTAACGAGAGGTTTAAAAGACAGCCTTGCACTGTGGGAAATAAAGACAGCCAACCACCTATTTAAGCACTAGATCTCAGCTTTCTGAAGGCATTTGAGTCAAAGTGCTGGCTTCTCAGAGACTCAGAACCATGAGGGTAGTTGTTTGTCTATTTCCCGAAGGCATATATGGCACAAGGTGAACATAGCTGACTGCTACATCTTACATAAACAAATTGACGGTCTTTTAAAATAAAATAAAATTGCCTAGAGCTATTTTTTTTGGAGCAAACTAAAAATCATTTACTTTTATGTGTCACATAGTCATATGGATACATCTATCAGAATCAGATGTTGGCATGGGTGATTTCAAGAAATCTGGGAATAACTAAGTATAAAAACCACACATTTGTTTTTTAGATAAACCACCTGCTTTTCACGTCCTATTTAAAATCTGCCTTGACTTAGTTGAAAAGGAAGATTGAATGTTTTAACAGCAAAATGATCCAAATGTCCTGGCTATCATTTTTGTGATTGGATCATTTGGAATGTGATGACTACGGAAATTATATGTATTTGTTGATCTATCCTTCAGGATGTCACTGTTAAATTCTTGTCAAACAGAACATTTTCCTACAGCATTGCAGGTGGTGTGTCTGCTACATAAATAATCTATATTTGAAGAACCCATGTGCAAAAGGGCACTTTTGAATCACTTAGGTAAGTTTTTGTATAACCGGTTGGTTATACAAACATGACGTTACTTTACTTCTTCTCCAAGAGCCATTCCAAGAGCCACTCTGTTTCCCCATTATTATCATGTATAAACTTCCCAATGTGTCTTTTGATTTTTAAATTATTGTTCTGAAAAAGCTGCCTTACAGAGCTAGACATCAAGATCACCAGAAATAAACATCATGTTTAAAAAGAAATTTAACTCTGGGTGAAATGAAGTCATAAAATATAATGAATAAAACACTGGGAGAAACTGCTCCCAAATTCACTTTCTGCCTTCCTTTGTAACCATCTACCTCAATATCTACCACTCACTACTTTGATAAGTAGATTATAAGAAGACTAAGAAAGGAAACAATATAAATACACAGGTTATGGCCACTCAGGATAGTCAGAAGGATGGCAATGTGACAACTGTATATCTAGAATATACAGTACTCAGGCAGGAGAATGGGGCCAGAAACAAAACAGTTTTAGTGAAACTTCTGAAATGTAAGCCAAAATGGAAACGTGTAACCAGCCAATAAGCATATTTTTTAAGATATACATACAGTACAGCTGTTCGAAGTCTTACAAAGCACAACAGTTATTAAAACAAAAAAAATTAAAAAAAAAAAACCTCTCAGAAGAAAAATGTTGAAACAAGAATAATAATTTAAAAATTGGCAATATGAATGCGGCCAAGGCTGAAGTACAAATTACTCTGAGTCTTAACACATTCCTGGTTTCTAGCCTCAGAATTATTTAGTAGTTTTAAAAGTCTGCGTAAGCTGGAGCAGGCAGCTGGGGGATATACCTTTCCTTCATGCCGGACTGCCGCCACGGGTGTGGCTTCCTCAGCCTTTTTCCGATGCTCCTCTTCCTCGTCCCGCTCCTCCTCGGCCTTTTTTTCGGGCGTCACAGTGGTGATCAAGTTGGTCTGAGAGATGCCCTTTGTTGTGGCGTACTGGCCAGTACCAACCTCTGCAGCAGACATAGAATCCTTCATGTATATTTCATGGTTTTCATTCACTGACGCTAAAAGCAAATACAATTGAAGAGATAAAATCTGAAATAGTTAATTCAGAAGACTGATTAACACCACTGATTAACCTTACTACTGGGCGGGGGGAAAATACCAGTACGAAATGCCAAGCTTATCTTGAAAACTGGTGGAATTCAGCCCTGCACGTACCTGCAGCTAAGCACCAGCACAGACTCAGCTTTCTGTTATCACCTATAATAATTGTAAAATTATTTAAACGCTTATCTCCTGAAGCCACTAGAATGATTCCCATCATTCCCAGGCTCTTGGGTGAGAAGGTATCAGGGGGTGGGTGTGAGTGAAGGGATATGAGGCTGAGCTGCAGTCATGCCCATCATCCCACAGAATAGCGGGTAGGGGACAGGCGCCAGACACCTGGTAGCGAGTCCCACAGCTAATCGTGGTGCCTCCAGTAGACAACTGTTATAGTACTCTCATTTTTAAGCAAAGCTTCGGAAAGTCATTCACCGATGAGCACTGAATAAGTTTTTTTGTTGTTGTTTATTAATAATAGTTGAAAAGTTTATTATTCCTACAATATAAAAGCCCCATGAGTAATGATGAAAATAACTGTCTTGGCAGAGACTCAAAAATTCAGACAGCTACTCTGTTCAACTGAAGTCCAGAAATGCTTTAATTTCTACAATCTTCTCTGATATTTTGGGAAAACAAGATCAAAGCTGCTAACTAAAATCCATGCAAAAGCCAAACATGCAAACGTTAAGAGACAGGAGACAGAGCCTTTCATCACAGCTAAAATGTCTTAGTGAAACAGATTTCCATCAATTTTAAAAATGTGGTACTCATGATTTTAGGCTTTATTTAATTTTTTTTGATTTTAGGTTGTAGAGATCATAAAATTTATTAAACTGTATAAAAACTGCTTTCCAAACACACTGTAGCTAATTACAGGCAAAATATAATCTGCATTATTTTAGAAACGTTAAAATATTTATACTAGACAGGATTCTGAAACCTTTTTTAATAGCTATACCATTTCACTAAGCACATGCCTGTTCATATAGAATAATTCTATATTTTAAGTCTCCTTATACTGATGAAAAAGCTTATGAGACAGTTGCCTAATGGAGCAGTTATGCTTTTAAGTAAGATGCAACCTTGCAAAAAGCAGTTTCTGTTCCACAAAGCAGCCACGGCACCCAGCTGAGCAGCAGTACAACAATATACAAGAAGTGGTAGAACCCCAAAGAGTGAGAGACAAACATACTAACATCACTTTTGGGCAGGGAAGAAGAGACAGCATGAAATTAGTACACTTATTTCACAATTGTCTTCTGTCTTCTCAGCAGTCATTAACACACAAAAGGTCATAAGGAAAACAACATTCACAGCAAATGTGTTCCCTTGGGTACACAACATCACTGAACAAAGTAGAGGGTATTCAGAAATAGAAAGGTGTGATTCTACAAAAGTTCCTTGAACATTTACTTATAGAATATAGGCAAAAAAGTTAACTTAGACTCTCTAAAAGAGAAAGAAAAGTAAATGGGACAAAGCAGAAAGAAAAGCTAGAGTGTCAATATAGATATTTCAATATCTTAATTCAACTACAAACCATCCTAATAAACACTTTATTCCAAAAGTTTGGCTCTAAGTTAGGTATTCTGAACATAGGAAATGCTTAGAAGATATATGCAACAGTAACGAACTTCCTGGATCTGTCCAAAAAAACCTATGAGAATAATTATCAATATAATTATTGTTAAATAAGTGATGAATGTGCTTTCACATATATTGGTGGCCTTACCCCCATGTTAGAAGCTCCGGTGGAGTACTGGTTAAGAGCTATCGCTGCTAACTAAAAGGTCAGCAGTTTGAATGCACCAGCCGCTCCTTGGAAACCCTATGGGGCAGTTCTACTCTGTCCTAACAGTGTTGCTATGAGTCAGAATCGACGACGGCAACCAGTTTAGTTTGGTTTTGATTTTACCCCCATTTTACAAATGATGACAAAAACTGAGGCTTGGTGAGTTTAAACCAACTGCCAACAAATAAACAACACCGTGATAAATGGAGAAAAGACTGAAGTTGTCAAAGATCTTATTTTACTTGAATCCACAATCAACACCCATGGAAGCAGCAGTCAAGAAATCAAATGATGACTGCATTGGGCAAGTCTGCTGCAAAAGACCTCTTAATAGTGTTAAAAAGTAAAGGTGTCACTTTGAGGCCTAATGTGCACCTGACCCAAGCATGGTATTTTCAATTGCCTCATATATACGCAAAAGCTGGACAGTGAATAAGGACAACAGAAGAAGAACTGATACATTTGACTTATGCTGTTGGCAAAGAATGCTGAATATACCATGGACTGCCAGAAGAACGAACAAATCTGTCTTGTAAGAAGTACAGGCAGAATGCTCCTTAGAAGAGAGGATGGTGAGACTTTGCCTCCTGTACTTTGGACATGTTATCAGGAGGGACCAGTCATGCTTGGTAAAGTAGAGGGTCAGTAAAAAAGACGAAGTGCCTCAATGAGATGGACTGACACAGTGGCTGCCACAGGGAACTCAAACACAGCAACGGTTCTGAGAATGGCGCAGGACCAGGCGGGTTTCGTTCTGTGTACACAGGGTCACTATGAGTTGGAACCGACTCGATGACACCTGACAACAACAACAGTGCAGACAGAGGGTGATGGCAGGTGAGCCTGGACTTGAATCTAGATTTATCTATGCTAGGTGAGGGTTGTGGTGGTGAGGTGAGGGTTTGTTCTGTGTCACTAATGAAGGCTCAAACATTCAAGTCCACCCAGAGGCACCTCATGAAAAAAGTCTGGAAATCTACTTCTGAAAAATTAACCACTGAAAACCCCATGAAGTGCTCTTCTACTCTGACACACTAGAAGGTGCCATGAGTCAGTCAACCTGACAGTAACTGATGGTAACAGCCATAATATAGCTCTCATGATCCAATTTTGACTTCTATGAACTTTATAAAGTATTCCATTAGAAACACAGTCTTTTTAATCAGGGGATTCAGGGGGTACACTGCCTGAATCATTGTGAAGGGGGAAGGGAGAACTGTAGGAGGATAATCCTAGGCACTTATAACTTTTATTTATTTTTATTTATATTTTTGATTACTATTGAAATTGTACACTCAGGCTAGATAGTTCTAACTTTTTATATCTGCACAGAATAGTTCTTCTGTAAACGACTAATCTCCAGGTAGTCTGAATTAGGACACAGCGGCACATAGAGAGAGGCCTGCCATGATTCAGTCCATAAATTCAGTATTGCTCTAGCTACCAGAAATCACATCCGCATACAACCATGGACAGCAAGACAAAACCACGATAAAATAGAAAAGGTCACTAAAAACGCACTTTTATGTTATTCCCTAGGAAGGTTATTTAAACAATTATCTCCCTGTAGATATCACTACTTACTCATTTGACTTAACAGGAGAGAATACTTATTCCCCATCCCAGTGTTTAGTACTAGAAGAATTTAACTTAGAGCCCTGTGCTGCCATTTGAGAATCATCCTTCCTCCTAGTTATTATTTAACTGGCTGATAAAGGCCACATCTTATTCATAAAAATATTTTTAGAAACATATATTTAACTTACAGCTATTTTTCTGAGTCTGAAACAAATGTGCTGATCATTTAGGATTTGCTGGCAAGAGAACTAAATCACATAAACGTAGAGTATGTGACTACTGCCTTTGGAAGGAGTGCATCTTTATCCAAATTCAGGGTGCCGGACTATGAAAGCTGTGCTCTTCAGTCCCTAAATGCCATTCTTTTATGTACTTTTGTATCAATTTCCCAATAACAGAAATTAGACTGACAAAGGCCCCCTGACCTTTTTTTTTTTTTTGGTTTAAAAATTTGCCTTTCAGCCATAAACCAACAACTACGTTTCAATTCACAATATCCAAAAGGATCTATGTTTATAGGAAGCTCATAAGGATTTCATACAGTTAATGAAAGCTGGTAACGGCTGCATATTCCCGTTTGGATAGCCACTAGTGATTATCAAGGGCCAGTAAGTGAAGCTCACCTCCATCTAAGCTGCGAGACATGGTGTAACGTTTGCTGGATGAGCGCTCGAAGTAAGGGGCTGGACGATCTATCAACGCACTGGCTCTTCTCGTTTGGGCTTGTGTTCTGCCACTATAACGGAACTTGGAACCCAAGGTAAGGAATTTCTTTGGAGGTGCTTCTGGTAACAACAGTCTAAAGACATTGGGAAAAAAAAAAACAAGAAAGACTATTAAGTCAAATATTAGATGCTACCTTATTTTTTTACTCTGTTATGGGAAGAGTCCCTGGGTGCTGCAAACTGCTAACTGAAAGGTTGGAGGTTCGAACCCATCCAGCGCCTCCACAGGAAGAAGGCCTGGCAATACACTTCCGTAAAGCTTACAGCCAAGACAACCCTATGGAGCTCAGTCCTACTCTGTAACACATGGGGTCACCACGGGTCAGAACAGACTCAATGGCACCACTTCTTCTTTTGTTTAATGTGAGGTAAAGTGCTTTGTGATCTAGTGGTTTACCACACAATTTACAGACTAATTTGATATTATACAAAAACATCAATTCACACAGTATGTATCAGCTAGGGATGTAGTAGAGGGGATAAAAGCAAAACGGGGCTTGCGGATGAACTCTAACGTTCTGCACAACTGGGGGGTCTGTGGTTCTATTAAGCTAAAGAGCCCAAGAGGCGATGTTAGACAAGAACAGGGTACTTGATTTTTCAGTAAAAATTTTATGGTCTATATGTGAATAAAGGAGTCTACGGTATTGAGAAATTACTGAAAGTAGTAAGGTACGTATTGTATACATGAAGTGGACACTCTATACAAATAATGAGTCGATACTAGAGATAATAAAAGCAGTGAGGGGACGAGGCAGATAAATACAGGACAAATTAAGGAGAATTCTTCACATTTAGTCAAAAGTCCTTTTAGGATTCTTGTCAAGAAATCCAGTGACAGTAAACTTGAAGGAACAGAAAGGACATACTTTTACATTCTTCTCCCCGCCAGTCTTTTTCAGTATAAGTAATTCCAATCATTGCAATTCTTCATTAGAAAAAACACTACAGGATTCTCCACCTACCTGAAAAACGTATGGTGTTCAACACATACTTTCCATAAACGCTTGGCAGCTCGGTGGTTTGGCAGCTTAAACCCAATCGTGCTTTCAAATTGTTCAAACTAAATGTAAAAACATACTAGGGTCAAGTTTGGAATTACGAATAACATGGAAGCTTTGTAAATAATTTGCAAAATCGATACCACACACAAAGTTTTATTCAACTCACTAAATCAACTGCTATACACAGAATTCATGCTTTAAATAATAAAAAAAATCTCCTTATCACGTAACTCCTTGAAATGCTTACATTATAGATAATCCTATTATGAATGCAGCAAACATTTATGCACGATACAGATTTTATGAAAACTAACATGCAAAAAAGGAGGGTATTTGGTTGTTCACTGGACTTCTCTCCAGATTGAAATTTGTTCTGACCTCATTTGGAACTTTTATTTTCATGGTTTCTTAATAATGACACCATAACTTCAATTAGAATGTACAGTAACAAAATATGAAAAGATAGCTTATTGTATTCTTGGGAATGACATTTTCTCCTAGTAGATGATCAGGAAAAAAGTATATTTCCTAGGTACTTGATGATGTGGTTATCAGATACTGGTGATTTTATTTGAGTGCTCCAATATGGATTATCATGTTAAATGCTACTATTTCTATATATTATACACAAGATCAGAATTTAGGAGAACATTTTCATATTCTTCAGCATGTATACTTCAGATGATGCTCTTAGCAGCCATTTGAATTTCCAAGGTAAAGCGTCTCATCTGATCTCCTAATGTATTTTAATATTATTGCAGACACACAATAACTTGTTATTTTCTGAAGACAGTCTACATCAGGCCACCAGAGGGCAATCATCTTAAACAATAAGGGCTCTTCAAAAGAACACAGAACCACCAGACTGATGCAATCGAGAGCAAAAGTAGTTTATGGAGCAAAGAACCAAGGTGAACAGTCCTGTGCAGGCCACATGAGAGATCATCATGCTTGACCTCTATTTCCTGCTTGTTCAGGACGGTTGGGGAGATTGGGCAAGGTATTACAGGTTGCTCCAACTGCAGTGGCCTTTCCCAATGTCACTTACTCAGGATGCTCATGTGTAGTGTAGCCACTCTTCAACTGACCAAGCCAATAGACACCCAGAGGTACTACAGAGCTTGACTGAACTATCATCCATTGATTAATTCTGTATCGACTATGTATCAAATACTAGGCTAAAGCCAAGGATTATAAAGAAGAGTAAAACTCACTCTCTGCCCTAAGAAGCAAGATGATCTTATCTCCACCCTCCTCACCACAAGGAAGACACATGCCCTTATGCTTTTTGAATGTTTATCTGTCTCCCTGTGCTTTGTATATATTTCTTTCAACCTCTTCTGAGCCTTTGTACCACCAAAAACTTCTTCTCACTCACTCTGCTCAGCCTATAAACATGATCATGGAGGGGGAGGGCTTTCTTTGAGGTTGCTGCTGCTGGACCCCAAACCTCATCTCTTCACTGCTAAACTTCATTCAACAGAAGCCACTAGCTGCTGCCTCTACTCCTTCACTGCTCACCTCACTGCAACCCCTTCCTGAACTCGGGTCTTAAAAGTCATACTTAGATCTAATGTGCTTTTCTCTGTTCTTTTCCCATGTGCCTTCGCTGTTCCATATGGCCGTCCTGGTTGACGACTTCCCCTGAAACTTGTCTCCTCAGCCCAATGTGCTTTTCTCTGTTCTTTCCCATGTGCCTTCGCTGTTCCATATGGCCGTCCTGGTTGACTACTTCCCCTGAAACTTGTCTCCTCAGCCCAATGTGCTTTTCTCTGTTCTTTTCCCATGTGTCTTCTCTGTTCCATATGGCCGTCCTGGTTGACGACTTCCCCTGAAACTTGTCTCCTCAGCCCAATGTGCTTTTCTCTGTTCTTTTCCCATGCGCCTTCGCTGTTCCATATGGCCGTCCTGGTTGACGACTTCCCCTGAAACTTGTCTCCTCAGCCCAATGTGCTTTTCTCCGTTCTTTTCCCATGTGTCTTCTCTGTTCCATATGGCCGTCCTGGTTGACGACTTCCCCTGAAACTTGTCTCCTCATGCGTGGTCTGTGTCCCTCCTTTTATTTCTCTTGCCATTTTTCTTAATATTCTTCCGCTTCATATGTCTTCTGCCTGCCCCTCCCTCAAAGAGTGGTGGTGCCTAGAGTTTTATTTCAGGCCCTCTCTTCTCCAACATGACTTGCTCTTTGGGTAATTTATTCCATATCCACGACCTTGAACAAAATATATACAGTTGATGACTCTGTTTAAGTTCTGTATTTTTTAATACATAAGAATTACTCTCTGAAAATCTGCCCCAGGGAAATTTCAATCCTTTTTCTGAAATTCTTTCTCTTTTTTCCCGTCTTGTCTCCATCCACCCTACTCATCCAAACCAAAAGCCTCTGATTATCCTGGACTCTTCCCTTCTTCTATCCCTTCTCTCATACTGTTTCCAAGACCTCGTTCTACCTTTGAAACCTCTCTTTCAAATTTGCTCCCTGCATTCCTTTCCCACAGCCACGGCTCCAGTTTAGGTCTTATCATAGCTATCATCCTGTTACGTTACTTCCGAATGCAAAACCTTCCATAGCTCACTGTTGTCCACTGACGTTTCTCCAGCTTTCCCTGCTGGATTCACCTAAGGCTGTACTCACTGTGTGCCTGTGGAACATGGGCACATCTGTATGGCAGCATTATCATTCACAGTGTGCAAGTCTGTTTCTCTGCTCAACAGACAGTCCCTTGAGGACAGGAACAAGGTCAGATTTATCATTCTGTCTCCAGTGTCTAACCTACTACCTGGCATGAAACAAGTGCTTACTCAGTAAATGTTCAATGAATTCAAATGAAGAGATACTGGTCATTAAGTATGACATGCAATTTTTAAGTATTTTAATAACACTAGTTTCAGGTATTTACATGAAGAGCTTACAGATTATTTTCAATCTTCAAATATTAAGTATGATTTTGTATCCACATGAAAGATGGTTGCTTGCCTTTAGATCCTGATTTTTATTTTTATCGCGTTTTGCACAAAGAAACTCTAGTGGAGATGTAGATTCTAAAGACAGGAGATAAAGCTATACCATACTGGAAAATGTTTAGAGACACAAATGAGCCAGGTTCTTAGAGCTCTGACTGCCTCCATTACATTAACCACACAAATGAAAAATTGGAGATACTATCTACCATGCTGATAATAGCCAATATTTATTACCTCTTACGTACAAACTGGAAACCCTGGTGGCATAGTAGTTAAGTGCTATGGCTGCCAACCAAAGGGTCGGCAGTTTGAATCCGCCAGGCGCTCCTTGGAAACTCTATGGGGCAGTTCTACTCTGTCCTATAGGGTCACTATGAGTCGGAATCGACTCGACGGCACTGGGTTTGGTTTTTGGTTTTACATACAAACTAGAAATCCTGGTGGTGCAGTGGTAAAGAGATACAGCTGCTAGCCAAAAGGGTAGCAGTTCGAATCCACCAGGTGTTCCTTCGAAACTCTGTGGGGCAGTTCTATTCTGTCCTTTAGGGTCCCTATGTGTTAGAATCGACTCGATGGCAACTAGTTTTGGTTTTTTATGTACAAATCACTAAGGAGGATATAAATGTTAAGTTGATCTTGGTTGCTGTTGACCAAAGAATAAGCATTGGTTAACAATTCTGACTCTTCCATTAGCTTCTCTGATTTAAAAAACAAAAGGCTGGGATACATGGATACATGGCTACATTGGGCTAAGGAAGATTAACAGAACTGAAATTTACACTCGGCATTCTCATATCTTGATGCACATCATTTCTAACCTGCTCAGTTCAGGGTACCACCAGATTTGTTCTCATCACAGGAGAGATAGGAAGAACTCTATATTCACGAAGAGGTTTATCAACTAAGAGTTTCTTTTACACCACAGCCTGAAATATGCAAGCAATTATTCATGAATCTTGGATTCATATTAGAATATGTAAAAAAAAAAACCACCTTTCAATTAATGGATGCAATGAGAAAAATTGGAACAAGATAATAAAAAAGAAAGAAAGTTTTATTTACTACTGCTTATTGGGCGAACCTATAATAAATTCTCTCAGGCATTTAGAAATAATTCACCATGTCCCACAAAACTCAAAATTCACAGGCAAGTAATTTACATTTCTGTTTGGTGCCAGGCACCTTTCCTCCCTACTTACATGCGAACTCAGGTCTACTTACCTCTCCTGGCCTGATCTTAATGTAAAAATTGTTCCGTTTGTAGGAAATTTTTAGAACCTTGGGCCAGGCAAATCTGTTTATTCGAAGTCGGTCACGATATATCAACAGACCACTCGCACAAACTCCTAACATAATTTCTACTCCTTCTGAATCCTGTAAAATAGCAGCAAGAAACCACAGATCAGCATCTTACTTTCTTCCATGTATGGCTGGAGGCAATGGCTAAGCTTCCCTCACAGAACCTATCTACTGATTACCTCAACCTCAATATAAGTATGAAAACGCTACAGCCATTTAAGAAAATGACCATTAATTTTTTGATGAAGATATTCATCTCCATGGAGATTTGACATTTTGAATAAAATCTGCTTCCCACGTATCTTAGACTTACCATGTAAATACGGCACACAGCGAAGACTGGCTCAGTAAAATGTGTGTTAATATCACAAATATAATAACCACAGGTATCAGTTACTGAGTGTCAGGCACTGCTCTAGCCACTTCACATTCTTTTGATCCTCAGTATGATATCCTGAGGTTATTGCTATTATTATTCTCCTTCTACTCATGAGGAAACTGAGGCATAGAAAGGTTGTCTTGCCCAGTTGAACTCAGACAGCCTGGCTTAAGGCAGCACTCTTTGCTTTTTATTTTAATTTTAAGAATTGTGGTCAAAACATAAACAACAAAAGGTAAGTCAATTTGACAATTTCTACGTGTATAATTCAGTGACACTGATTATATTCTTCAAGTTGTGCAACCATTCTCGATGATTGTGTAATTCTCAATACCCTTTTCTAAATTACCCCATCGTCATTAACGTAACTCAATACCCCCTAAACAAAATCCCCTCTTTCTCCCTCTCTCCCACCCCTGGCCAAAGGCAGCACTGACTAACATGGCCACCAGTAAGAGGGCTCAGTTGTTTCCTATCAGTGTTTTGGGGTCTGTTTCTTTAAAAAGAGCCTTAATCTTTTTTTACATACCATTTTTATCAGAGTAAAATTTACAAATTATAAAAAAATTAAATATAATTTTTTAACCTTTTACTGCTTACGAAAGGCTAAAGTACTTTAACCTAGAGACCAAGTATTTTTTCAGCCTCTGAAGGTTTACTGCGAAGCTGCTGTACCACTGACAGTGCAGGCTACCGCAAAGCAGGGGCCTTTATGACGGACTGAAACCAAAGAAACGGGTCTGTGCCACAAATTACTGTTTTTACAGGGTGTTGTATGAGGTGTCTGAATTTTTGGTAGGAAATTGTGAAAACTTTTACTCGTACACGTATGTACCGACAGACCCCGGTGGGGACTCTGGGGCATAATTAGTGGTACTTTACATGCACCACTATACACTTAGGTTAGCCTTGTGGGAGGAGGCAAGAAAAAAAAAAATCTATACTACCCATCAAAAATTCAGACACACTTGATGATTCAGCATGCTTCCATTAATGAAAACACAAATCAACAAAAATTCAAGGCAGAAAATAATTAGTTCACGAAAGGGTTAAAAAAAAAAAAAAGTATGAACACATTCCTCCAACTTCCTTCTCCACACACAAGCACATTGCTCAGTGGTTACCACAGTTAACGATACGGTTCACATACATGAATACAGATACATTTCATATGTGGGTATAGTTTTTTTTAAAAAATAAAAGTGGAATCATACTATTATTACAACTTGAACATTTAATTTTTAGGTCATTTCTTAGGGATGTATGATGGCCAGAGGTCATCACAACAGTCAGAGACAGCTCAGGAGACAGATCAGGTATAGTCTATCCCTCCTAAATTTTTATTCCAGTGAAATCAGGGTAAAATTAACATTGATGGTGGCCTTTAGTGGGTAAAAAAAAAAAAATCACAGAAAGCAGGAGTTTTTGTGAGGTAATGTCTCCCACCCTCATCTCACTGATTATTAGGAGCAAGCACAAGAAAGGTGAAGGGTGGTGGGCTGCTCACACACAGGAGGCTAAGTTCAGGCTCCCTGCCACACTCATAGGCAGGACCGTCCCCTGCTGTCCCTGAGTCAATTCAGTACCACCAAAAGGGAGAGGGGGATGAGAAAACCCCAACAGGAGACTCTGAGTCATCTGTATTGCGGGCATTTACTTCATAAAGGTTGCCAGTACAAGGCACAAGATGAACATTTCTAGAATGAAGAGTAATTATTTTGGTCCATTTTGAGGAAAAGTAAGCTTACAAATAGAATATAATTGGTTTAAAACACAATGTTTTATACTGGAAATGTATCAAATTACTCTAAAACCCACTGCCATCGAGTCAAATTACTCTAGAGGGGTGGAAATAATTAATAGCAGGATATTACAGCATCATAAAATCTGAGGAGAACTCAGCACATTTTAGTCCAAAGACCAGAAGCCGTGTACCATTTATTAAGGGCTTTAATTTGAAAAAGCAATTTGAAGAGCTATAACCCGGTGCTGACAAGTGCTGGAATTATTGATCCTTCACAACCCCGCCACCCAAAATGTGTCTGCCTCCACCACAAGCACAAATGTAGGGGAGAAAAGGCACGGTGTGGGTAACTCCTTTTTCATTCACTTTCTTCTTTGAGAAATCGAGAATAAGTTTAGGAAATATGCCTTTGACTTGCAGAGGACAAGGACATTTAATCCCCCTTGCCTTATTATCTTTTTAAAATTACCCATTAGTTTCTTTGCATGAGAAGGAAGCAGGACCTCCTCATGAGGAAGATCAGGAAGGCTTCTATGAGTCCCCTCTTCTCCGCATCCCACCTAACTCTGCTAACTGTAGCACACCGTGGGCAAAAGGCACCAAGGTGAACTCCTGCTTGCCATCCTTCTCCTCAAGACAGGTCGGGAGCAGAAGCCGCTTTCTCCTGGTAACCCTGCTGTTAGCATAGGGCCTAGCACTTATTAAGTCAGATGTGTGTTGAAAGAAACAGTAAATGAAGAAAGCAAATGTCAGGAATAGTGGGGTTTTTACACTGGGCAAGAGTCTTAATTTCATTCACTGTACGGCAACAAAAAACGAATTATCTTGATACCAAATTTGCTGCCACAGCCCATAGTATACAGGTTAGTTTTACAAATTCTTTTTATTAAAAGCTGTAACAGCAGTCTTTCTTGGGGACATATGTATTTCACTATCAATAAATACATTTAATATTCTCTTTACAGGGAGTACAGAAAAAGACCTGGATAGTTTCCTGCTAGTCTACCATCATTAAAACAAACAGGTATACAGGAGCCCTCGTGGTGCAGTGGTTAAGAACTTGGCTGCTAGCCAAAAGGTCAGCAGTTCACATCCACCAGTCTCTCCTTCGAAACCCTATGGGGCAGTTCTAATCTGTCTTATAGGGTCACTATGAGTTGGAACCAACTCGATGGCATCAGGTTTGGTTTTTGGTATACAGTTCTCTTAACTCAGAATTACTTTTCAAACTTCATCATCCTTCATTACTCCTTAGCCCTTGGAATATCTGATATGGATTTATATCTACATTAAAGGACTCCAAGCAAAGCCTATTAACAAACAAGCAGAGTCAGACGATCCTAATAAAAAGCATATAGCACAGGCCTTCCAAAATGGGGAACGCTCATCTGATGTGGGTGTTTATTCTTTATACAATTCAGAATTTTTAAACGGATCCTGAAGCTCAGGGCCTTTCATGCCATCGACAGAAGAGAAGCATCTTACTTATGGCCAGAAATTAGCTCTAATTTAATTCAGTAAATTTCCTTCTGGAAATGACAGAGTATCCTGCATGAGAAAATGGAGTCTATCACCGAATCACTTGTTATACTTAATATTCAGATGAAATCCTATAGCAGGCTGCATTTGCACTTCCTTAATTCTCTCTTTTTTAATTGGCATAATTTCAAATCATATTACCAGATGAAAAATCAGCTGTATATTTCACTATAGTAGCTCTAGCAACATTAAACAATTTTGCTTTTACTGGTAGGAATACCGATCTATCCTGAGATGCACTTCCCTAAATGTACACCTAATTTTTATTTATCTATTTGATTTTTCTGGGCAGTAAGTGAATCAGTGTGCATGATGGAATTCAAAAATAGCTTCAGATTCACTCAAATGCTCAGGCCACCGTCATTTCCTCCTTCTTTCCTTACTGTATAGCCACTCAACCACCTACGAAAAAAATCTTGAGAGGAAAAAAAAATTTTTAGTGTGTCCTTATTTTTACTTTAAATTCTTCACCTTTCCTTATACCTGGCATAAAATATAGAACAACTTTGTTTTCTGAGCACAAAATGCATGAAGAGTATAACGATGAACGGGCAAGTCAGTGGGGCTCCCCTGCCATTGTGATTACACACAGATGTCCAAGGACTTGGCATGTAACGTACTAGCATGCCCCTGGTGTAAAACCCAGCCAATTGTAAAGACTGTGTCAGGGGCCAGGTCTTGGAAGTGCGCACCCTTTGTGATGTTCAAAATGACTGACAGACTTCACCAGTCAAACCTGCATTAATTCAATAGCCGCCACGTTCTTGTCCAAACTCACTGTGGATTCATCCGCTCCCAAAACACCAACCAGAGAGCAGCCCCACTTGCAGCATCCACAGAACCTAGAGATCAGATTTCTTTGCCATAGGTCTTCAGGTTAAAAGATGCTTGCTTGAGCAGAGCCAGCTAAAACCATCTTTCATTTCTGGGCCCTACACCTGACTGTCTAAGGCACCTGCTTGCCTGGAAGCCTATAACTGCACATTCTTTTGAGCCCTAGACCACAAGATCTATCTATTAGAAGTAAAATACACATTCCCATACAGAAGCGATCTTATATATATATTCACATATTCCTACACAGGATGCTATCTTGTCAGTCCAACTCAGAGGAAGCTGCCCCGTCTCTTAAACACGCTGACCTTTTTAACACCACTCAAGTACCAGAATCTATCCCTAAGAGCCTAACAAATTTCAGGTTCTTTGCTGACACAAGTTCTCATCAAAGCTTGCCTATAATTCCACTACTGTTTACACAGAGGAGCACTGGTGGCACATTACTTAAGAGCTATGGCTGCTAACAAAAAATGTCAGCAGTTCAAATCCACCAGCTGCTACTTGGAAGGGAACCCTATGGGGCACTCCACTGCTGTGGAGTTGATTTCAACTCATAGCGACCCATTAGAGTTTCCAAGGCCGTAAATGTTTATGGAAGCAGACTGCCACATCTTTCTCCTGCGGAGTGGCTGGTGGTTGGCAGCCGAGTGCTTTAACCACTGTGCCACCAGGGATCCTAAACCTTAGGATCCTAAAAAAAAAATACAGTCTAATTCCTATTTCTTTCTCCCCAAGACTTTGTGCCCAGATACATCTTTTAACATTTTACCAAACACCTATGCAATCCTTAGTCTAGGTGGTTAAGTTGAACTTAAAAAAAAAAATCTTATTTCAAAGTACTAGTTGGTTGTCAGAGTACCTCAACCTTAAGAGAGAAAGTTGTTTAAATTCTGCAAGAATTTACTTAGTGCCTAGAGGATATCCAGAATGGGAGCAACAACAGTGCCCAGCACATAACAGGTGTGACAGTTGGGTCTTGGATGACCGATGCAGTTCAGACAGGCAGATAGCAAAAAATAGGACAGTCAGCAAAGACAGGCACTTCAGAGCAAGGATGACAGGGTCTGAGTGGAGCAGAGGGCCCGCCCCATGGGGTGAGAAATGCCCCTGTGACAGGTAAGGTAGGGTGAGGTAAGAGCTGTGGAGGTCAAGTTAAGTTTTAACTGAATCAGTAGGAGACCTGGGCCTTTGCCTACCGCTGGCTTCCAGGGGGATAAGACCCCAGTTAATGGGAGCGTGAGCCCACAGAGCAGACCCCTTAGTACATATTAGAGAGCTACATTTGCTTCGTCATCAAGCAAGGCTGACAGAAAAACACAGGTGTAAACTCCCAACATTAAACTAACTAAAAGAAAAATACCCAGCTTAGAGCAACAGCAACAGCAACAAACAACAAAAAGTTGAATCACATAAAATTAAATAGAAAGTTTGGGGTTAAAACAAATACATACCTTGGCATGATGTAAATCGACCCCATACATGGATAGTTTTTTGGCATTTTCCAAGAAATGCATCTCTGCTTCTGCTGGTGTCATTCCTCTGATAAGAAAAAAAGGGAGGGGTGTGTTACAGTGCTGCTTCCCCTTTCCCTGACCGGGCTGCAACAGGCCCCACTTAGGCCTCTGCTACCCAACCAATAAGCCAGCACAGAACTGCCAGGGCGTATATCCTCGGGGGATGGGGAGAGGGAGTAACAAAAAGAATGGGTTTCAAAGAAAACATTACAAAGAACTCCTGAATGTTCCCAGTGAGAGACAGTTTAACTATCCCAGGACTTCACCACATACAGGCTCAGTTGGCTGAAGTCCTCAACCTTAAATTTAAGGAAATCAATACTGGAAAGACGGGTTTGTGTAAGTGATGCCCACCCATCAAGGTTAATGTGAAATGCAAGCCCCCCCACCCCCCACCCTGGCTTCTGGGACTGACCTGTGGCTCTTGTGCAGTTCAATCACTTTGTCTTCCAGTTCTTTAGTGTGGTTTGGTGCAAAGCGGAACTCACTCACATAATCGTTTCCACATTCGTCGGGGTCATAGTCTCCCAGCTCTGACTGTACAGTGTAAGAGCCCAGCAGGGCCAGAGTCACAAAGGAGCAAGGCAGCCTCCCAGACACGATGTCATCACGCAACTGTAGGCAGAGGTAGTACCTTCCAGGGGGCAAGAGACAAATAAAAAAGCTGGCATTAGGACGCGGGGGAAGGAGAACGCTCAGTATACATCGTGTTGTAAACAATTCCTCCCTGATGAATCACCTCTCCAAACAAATTTTCTAACACTGTATTTTGATCTAGATATAAGGAAAAAATACTTGGCCACAAAATGTAACATTTAAGAACATCCAGAAGTAAGTCGGAAACCCTGGTGGCATAGTGGGTGAGTGCTATGGCTGCTAACCAAAAGGTCGGCAGTTCAAATCCACCAGGCACTCTTTGGAAATTTTACAGGGCAGTTCTACTCATTCCTATAGGGTTGCTATGAGTAGGAATCAACTCCAAGGCAATGAGTTTAGAAGTAAGTCAATGCTCAATATAAAACAGGATTTTATTACTAAAATATAGAGTAAGAGAAACCATGCCTCTAATTATCTTTTAAAATAATTTTTAAAGTCAAATGAACAGTCCCCAACAGATTCCCTGAAATCTTTGGTTAGAATAATCACAATGAAAAATGGTGCTCTTAAATATAATTTTTAGGCCCCAACTAGAATTAAGGAAGTCTCATTTTGGTATCTAAATGAAAAGTCTTCCCATATATACGACCAATCAAGATTTCAGGTAATTCGACAGCTATGCCATCATAAACTCTGATCTCAATTTCCTGCGTTCCTGATTAGACAGTCTTTTACAAAGAAGAAATAATTTCTCCTATTTTAAGTTCTCATTTATTGGTTTAATTAAGTTCCCAGAATCTGATGTAATGACTCATTGTGAAGAGCTACTATCTTAAATCTGATAATCTTGTCCCCACAAGTCGAGTTTCAAATTGGGGGAATGTAAACCATTTTCCATGTATAAAGTATCTCCACTAAGAGATGCCCTGACCTCTGTTAGCTTGTTGTCAGGGTTTACACATGTCACACAACTGTAGAAGGCCTCACAGTAAGTATTAACACTGATGAGCTTTACTAATGCCCATCATGGCCTCCTATATGGGTATGAAAATAAAATACACCTTGAACCGTTCACAAAAGAAACGAACTGTAATCCGCTGGAGTAGGTAATGTCTGAAAATCCCTTCTAAGCATGATTTTAAGCTGGTGATGTAAGTCCCTTAACCAAACCCGCTGCCGTCGAGTCGATGATTCCGACTCATAGCGACCCTATACGACAGAGTAGAACTGCCCCATACGGTTTCCAAGGAGCACTTGGTGGATTCGAACTGCTGACCTTTTGGTTAGCAGCTGTAGCTCTTAACCACTATGCTACCAGGGTTTCCGGTGATGTGAGTAAATCCCACATAATTTAGATACAAAAATTCCCAAACATTTAACAGGCTCCAAAAACTTTCCACAAGTAGATAAAAAGGAATCACACACTAACTTTTCAAATGCAGGAACATACAGGCTCTATAAGAAGCCCTGGTGGCACAATGGTTAGGTGCTCAGCTGCTAACCGCAAGTCCTCGGTTTGAACCCATCAGCCACTCCATGGGGGAAAAGACCTGGCTACCTGTCCCCATAAAGATTAGGAGCCCTGGTGGTACAGTGGTTAAGAGCTTGGCGGCTAACAAAAACCCTAGGAAACCCCAGGGCAGCTCTACTTTGTCCTAAAGGATTGCTGTGAGTCTGAATCAACCCCACAGCACACAACAACAACAGAGGCTCTATAACCACAATTTAGCCATAATTAAAGTGTTCCTAAACCATTTAAAGGTATCTTTAAATAACAAATTACAAACTTTCTCTGATTTAATGCAAATACAAAGCAGATCCTCTGGAACTTGTTTTTATCCTCCTAACATGTCTGGTGAAGTTATTTTAATCAGATCAAGTGATTCAACCTGTTTTGAGTAACTTCACTTTTTTAAAAGCCCTCCAAGAAGGATGCCAGGCTTACACAAAACTTTCAGCACACACTGTACACCATCGCTTTGACTGGCCACAGATGTACACAGCAGGAGTGTCAGGGGCCCCAGGCAGAATGCAGAGAGGCCTCAGACAAACCCCTTTCACACTTGCGGCTCCATCACCAAACCGGAACGTTTTTATGTTAGGTGCTTAACAGCTTTTCTCTTTGAATAAACAACTCTTAAATGTATGTGTGTGACTGTGTATCTGTACACGTGTATTTGTGTATCTGTACATATGTGTGTATGTGTCATTTTTTAAATGGCTTCAAATACCAAATATAAAAAGCATTAAGTATCCAATGATATATTTTCCCACCAAGTTTTAAAGCAGGAGTACTAAGTAGTAGTACATCGTTTAAGGCTGAATCCCATCCAATTTGGCTTTGGTAGGTAGATTACAGCCTCTCATTCGGTGTTTTCCCACCAGGGTCAGGCAGAAGGAAGTATCAGCCTAGGACCAAAGATTCAACTGTGAACAGATATGGTTTGGAAAATCCTCTCATCAGATGTGTGCTCTCAGTTAACCGCCTTTTGTTTGCCCTGAGTGTGGACGGTTGTGAGGCTACCAGATGTAAGCATGTTCTTCTCCACAGAGTTTCTGAGAAGCACAACTCTCCCAATAGGCCTGCTTTTTTACAGCCAGAGTTCAATTACCTGGTGATATCTTCAGAAAGCTGGGCGGGGTCTGGGGGGTAAAACTTCACGTTGAATGAAAAGTGCCAAGCACCACCTGCAGGGAAGGGAGAAAAGGGTAAAACAAAACCTCAGAAATTCTACTTAGGATTCCTAACTGATAGCCAGAATTGCCTTCACTCCAAGCATTAACATTCAGGAAACCTTTGATCACCTTTGCTACTGGAGCACACGGATGTCATAAACGTCCTATAATTACTCATCTTCTTCCCAACCAAATCCTTTACTGGTGCTTCTAACTAGCGAGGAAATTGACTAACCTTCCTTCCCTTTTCCAGGACAAAGGTAAACATTCGGAAGAAGGAAAAAAAGTTAAGATATGGATAATCCTCGATTGGACAAGTCTAGAACTGACTGAATTTATTGCTATGAATAACTGGTTGGCTCACATATAAAAATTACAGCCATAATTCCCATTTTCTTTGTCCTTTTTACTTTGCTACTGTAGGTCAAATTCCATTATATGTCAAAGTACTATTCAAACTATTTTTATTTTATGGGAAAGGCTTGTTATAGTGAATATTGCTTTAATAAACAGGCTGCTGAAAATTCTTCCTCAGGGAAAGTTCTGATTAAACAGACACTTGAATCTATTTACTTTGCATCCCCACATTCCATCTGTCCTCAGCCCGTGGTGTGGGCGGGTCCTCTTTACATTTTGCCATTCCTTCTCCCGTTTTTTTTTCTCCCGTGTCATCTACCTAAGTCTTTTCCAGCAGTGAGGTTGTTAGCTCTCAAGTACCTGTTCTCTGTATTGTCTACACACACACTCCAGACACTACTAAGTCTTACTAAGCTCCATATTTTATTAGTACTATCTCTAATTGTGTATGGTTCATCATTATAAACATGGAAAAAAAAAATCCCTTTTTTCTTTCTAATTTAATCTCTATGTGATCATTCCTTTATCTCATACTCACTTTGTTCTTTCCTCCTGGCCTCTAAATGCAGTAACTTACCAAGCTCTGGGGACTCTTTCTCTGGGGCACCATTTACACTTGTTCCCTCCACCTAATAAAAGCTCTCCAGCTTAGGTCCTGCTTGTATTCTGCACGGATTACTGGAACATTCCTCACCATCTCCCTGGCTTCTCCAGTGGGGGCCCTTTGTTTACCGTAGCCATTGCTCTTATTCCATGATGTTGTGGCCAGCCCTTGTGCTTCAAATACTCTCCTAAGACTTTCAAACATTCCTTCTTCCCCTTAAATGGCATCTGGAAATTCCTTTTTTCCATGAACCCTTCTTCAACAGTCAGTAGAAAGTACAGTATTACGAGTACTTCCTAGCTCCCTGTCTTTGCACTATTCTCTTGCATATGTGCCAAGTTAAGCACTTCATAACCCCAAAAAACCAAATCTACTGCCATCAAGTTGATTATGACTCATAGCGACACTACAGGGCAGAGCAGAACTGCTCTATAGAGTTTCCAAGGAGCGCCTGGCAGATTCGACCTGCTGACCTCTTGGTTAGCAGCCATAGCACTTAACTACTACGCCACCCGGGTTTCCAAGCACTTCACAGGTTTCCTAAAAGGTCTGTCATCAACGGCACAGATTCATTTATTAATTCTACTTTACTCTTGACACTGAGATTCCACATGGCAGGAACAATACCTGAGTTGCCTTAAAGGCCTTAGCACAGGACCAGGTATTACTTAGTGCTTAAACCATTTTTAAACCATTCAGCAAATATTACATGTATTCTGACCCCCAAGACTATGTTAAAAGCAAATATATTTTTAGTATTTTTTTCATTGTCAAAAAGGGCCTTTTGTTATTGTAAAAATAGTCTGGTCGGGTCTCACTTTCCTATTGATTTCCTACTGAAATAGATCCCTTCAACATTTGCCAATGGTGAGGTTCAAAAAGAGATGTGGTTTCCTCAACCAAGTGGAATTAAGACTAATGGGTAATTACGAAAAATATAATTTTTATCCACTTCAAAGTATGCCTTATATGCAATGAATAGTTTAGCAATGTAACTAAATTAACTTATAATAAATTTAGGGTAAAAAAATTTTAGGTTGGAAACTAGTAAGGAACAAAAGTATAGGAAAGATATTTCAACGCAAAAATCCTCACCCTAGGAAAGTGACTTTTGAACCATAGTTGGCCCAAAAATCTTCTGTGGTACTTGTTAAAAATGCTAATTGGGATCCAGCCCTAGTGATTTCTATTCCAGAGATTTGGAATAGAGTATTAAGAACTTGCGGTTTTTATAAGCCCTCTTATGGTTCAAATACAGTGGGGCCTTGGGGCCACACTTTGAAACTCACTACTTCTAAGGAAGCCAAATCACCGCAAGTTTTCAAAAGGCATTATTTTGAAAGAGTGGGAAAGTTTAAGGAAACTATAATCTATACTCTAATCAAGAAAAAAAAAATCCAGTTAAATCAGGCATAAAACTAGAAATTGAGAAAGGCAGATTAAAACTTAAACATATATTAAAGTGAAGTGAAGAATCCCATAGAAACAAGTCAGCTGGAAGGATATGCTTATGCGATGAATTGGGTTGTGACCCTGTATCTCTCAGAGGATGACTGGCCCTATTTAGAAACAGGAAATGAAATAGCTTGAATTCATTAAAATGAATATATCTATATGGCTGATACAGAATTTCAAGCGGCAAATTTATGATAAACAGAAAACTGTGAAACTGAATAGAATTCATTCTAACAAAGAAATTCTAATTTTAGTAGCCTATGCAAGCTGATGGAAACCCTGGTGGCATAGTGGTTAAGTGCTACAGCTGCTAACCAAAGGGTTCGCAGTCCGAATCTGTCAGGCACTCCTTGGAAACTCTGTGGGGCAGTTCTACTCTGTCCTATAGGGTCGCTATGAGTCGGAATTGACTCAACGGCACTGGGTTTGGTTTTTTTTTCTTTTTATGCATGCTGAATCTTAAAGTTTCCTAGCACACTGCATTTATATCATAAAATCACTATGAAGTATACTCTGTTTCAAAATTATTGTTGTTAGGTGCCTGTTGAGGAGGTTCCAACTCATAGTGGCCCTATGTACTACAGAATGAAACACTGCCTGGTCCTGCAACATGCTCTCAATGGTTATGCTTTGAGCTCATTGTTGCAGCTACTGTGTCCATCCATCTCCTTGAGGATCTTCCTCTTTTTCTTTGACCCTGTACTTTACAAAGCATGATGCCCTTCTCCAGGGACTGATCGATCCTCATAACAAGTTCAAAGTATGTGAGATGTAGTCTTACCATCCTTGCTTCTAATGAGCATGCTGGTTGGACTTTTCCCAACACAGATTTGTTCCTTATTTTGGCAGTCCATAGTATATTCAATATTCTTCACCAACACCACAATTCAAAGGAATCAATTCTTCTTCAGTCTTCCTAATTCATTGTCCAGCTTTCGCATGCATATGACGTGACTGAACATACCATGGCTTGGGTCAGGTGCACCTTAGTCTTCAAGGTGACATCTTTGTTCTTCAACACTTTGAAGAGGTCTTTTGCAGCAGATTTGCCCGATCCAATGCATCTTTTGATTTTTTGACTGCTGCTTCCACGGCTGTTGATTCTGGATCCAAGTAAAATGAAACCCTTGACAACTTCAGTCTTTTCTCTGTTTATCTTCATGTTGCTTATTGGTCCAGTTGTGAGGATTTTTGTTTTCTTTATATTGAGGTGTAATTCATACTAAAGGCTGTAGTCTCTGACCTTCATCAGTAAGTGCTTCAAGTCGTTTTCACTTTCAGCAAGCAATGTTGTGTTATTTGCAAAACGCAGGTTGTTAATGAGTCTTCCTGCAATCCTCATGCCCCGTTCTTCTTCATACAGTCCAGTTTCTTGGATTATTTGCTCAGCATATGGACTGAACAGGTATGGTGAAAGGCTACAATCCTGACGCACATCTTTCCTGACTTTAAAACACACAGCGTCCCTCTGTTCTGTCTGAACAACTGCCTCTTAATCTATGTACAGGTTCCTCATGAGCACAATTCAGTGTTCTGGGAATTTCCATTCTTTGCAATGTTATCCATCATTTGTTATGATCCACACAGTCAAATGTCTTAGCACAGTCAATAAAACACAGGTAAATATCCTTCTGGTATTCTTTGCTTTCAGCCAGGATCCATCTGACATCAGCAATGATATCCCTGGTTCCACATTCTCTTCTGAATCTGGCCTGAATTTCTGGCAGCTCCCTGTTGATATACTGCTGCAGCCACTTTTAAGTAATCTTCAGCAAAATTTTGCTTGCATAGAGTATTAACAATATCGTTCAACAACTTCCACATTTGGTATCACCTTTCTTGGGAATAGGCATAAATACGGATCTCTTCCAGTCAGTTGACCAGGAAGCTGTCTTCCAAATTTCTTGGCATAGACGAGTGAGCATTTCCAGCACTGCATTCATTTTTTGAAACATCTCAGTTGATATTCCATCAATTCCTGGAGCCTTGTTTTTCACCAATGCCTTCAGTGCAGCTTGAACCTCTTCCTTCAGTACCATTGGTTCCTGATCATATACTACCTCTTGAAATGGTTGAACATCAACCAATTCTTTTTGGTATGATCACTCTGTATTCCTTCCATCTTCTTTTGACGCTTCCTGTGTCGTTTAATATTTTCCCCATGGAATTCTTCACTATTGAGACTCAAGGCTTGAATTTTTTCTTTGGTTTTTTTTCAGCTTGAGAAATGCTGAGCGTGTTCTTCCATTTTGGTTTTCTATCTCCAGCTCTTTGCACATGTCACTATAACACTTTGTCTTCTAGAGCTGCCCTTTGAAGTCTTCTGTTAAGTTCTTTTACTTCATCATTTTTTCCTTTCGTTTTAGCTATTCGATGTTCAAGACCAAGTTTCAGAGTCTCTTATGACATCCATTTTGGTCTTTTCTTTCTTTCCTGTCTTTTTAATGAACTCTTGCTTTCTTTATGTATGATGGCCTTGCTGTCATTTCACAACTCATCTGGCCTTCGATCAGTACTGTACAACATGTCAAATCTATTCTTAAGATGGTCTCTAAATTCAGGTGGGATATACTCAAGGTCGTACTTTTGGCTCCTGTAAATTTGTTCTAATTTTCTCCACTTTCAACTTGAACTTCCTATGAGTAATTGATGGTCTGTTCTGCAGTTGGCCTCTGGCCTTGTTCTGACTGATGATACTGAGCTTTTCCATCATCTCTTCCCATAGATGTAGTAGATTTGATTCCTGTGTGTTCCACCTGGCGAGGTCCATGTGAATAGCTGCTGTTTATGGTGGTGAAGAAAGGTATTCGCAATGAAGAAGTCGTTGGTCTGGCAAAATTCAGCATGCATGCAATCTCTGGCATCGTTTCTCTCACCAAGGCCATATTTTCCAACTACCAATCCTTCTCCTTTGTTCCCAACTTTTACATCCCAATCACCAGTAATTACCAGTGCATCCTGACTGCATATTTGATCAATTTCAGACTGCAGAAGTTGGTAAAAATCTTCAATTTCTTCATCTGTGGCCTTAGTGGTTGGTGCATAAATTTGAATAATAGTTGTATTAACTGGCCTTCCTTGTAGGCATATGGATATTATCCTATCACTGACAGCATTGTACTTCAGGATAGATCTTGAAATGTTCTTTTGGACGATGCATGCAACACCACTCCTCTTCAAGTTGTCATTCGCGGCATAATAGACCACATGATAGTCTGATTCCAAATGGCCAATACCAGTCCATTTCAGCTCACTAATGCCTAGGATATGGATGTCTATGCATTCCATTTTTGACATATTTCCCATTTTCCTAAATTCATACTTTGTACATTCCACATTCAGATTATGAATGGATATTTGCAGCTGTTTCTTCTCATTTTGAGTTGTGCCACATTAGCAAATGAAGGTCCCGAAAGCTTGACTTCATCCACATATTAAGGTCAACTCTACCTTTGAAGAGGTAGCTCTTCCCCAGTCGTATTTTGAGTGCCTTCCAACCTGGGGGGCTCATTTTCCCGCATTGTATCAGGTAATGTTCTGCTATTCACAGGGTTTTCACTGGCTAAATTTTTTTTTAATTCTTTTCAGAAGTAGACTGCCGAATCCTTCTTTCTGGTCTGTCTTAGTCTGGAAGCTCAGCTGAAACCTGTCTGCCATGGGTGACCCTGCTGGTATCTGAATACCGGTGGCATAGCTTCCAGCATCACACCAACACGCAAGCCCCCACGGTATGACAAACTGACATGTAAGTAGGGGATATAAAAATTAGTATATCATAAATGTAGCATATAGTATATTTAAAAATTTTAAGGTTCAGTATGCATAAAAGTTTGTTAAAACTACAATTTTTTTTTCATAAGAATGAATTCTTCAGTTTCACAATTTTCTATTTATCAGAGATTTGTAATTTAAAATCCTCTATCAACTCAATCTCCATTCCCTTGTAAGATCTCATTCTACAAACATACACTAGACTTACAGCATAAAAAAGATGAAACATCCTTTTACGGTCCATATTGAGGAACAGGAGGTAATGGTACAATACTTACACTAGATATGGGAAACACTGTCTTGGTAGAATACAAACTTTGTGGAAAGAGGGCATTTTAGTGGATGTGAAACAAAGAATATAGATAAAAACATTAAATTCTGTTTTTAAAAAATATTCCAATTTTCCTTGCCTCTTCCTTTATCTGAAAGACTGTCACACTTAGGGTTCTTTACACTGCAGTCACACTGCCTAATCTGTATGATGGAAAAATCCTTTAAATCTCATGTTCTGATTGTGCTGTTAGGTTTTTTCTCTTTGAAAAGAAGGTAGGGGACAGGTAAAAAAAGAATTCTATTAACAATAGAAAAGAAAGACCATTTTATACAGACTTCTTTGTAACAGTATTACAGCTTATTCTTGAAAATTTTATATGTACAATTATTAATCTGCCAACTACAAAGCAGTATTTCATTAATTAGATGAATATGGAGGATTTCATATACATAGTGTTATGATATATACTCAGCATATCTGCTTTTAAGAACTGTATATAAAATAATCCTTAGAATATATTCATCATCTTGAATTTTTTTATTAGCACTCTCCGAAACAACAAAAAAGTAGTGTTTCCACCAGGGCTTCAAACCACTTCAAACTGGTTCAGTCATGGCCAACAAAGTAAAACCGAAATGAACCCAAATTTTTACAATTTAGGTGCTCCTGAACGATAACCGGAATGAGAAAAATTATGGGTCGAAGCGGTGGAATGGAAGACTCAGAAGAGGCACAGTGAGCCCTTTCAGGAGCCTAATGTGTGAGACTGGATTAGTGGCAGGACTGCGGAGAGCGGCACACATCAAAGTGGTACAGTCGGCTGCCATTTTTGAGTGGGGCACTGCTGTTTCTGACTCTGCTCAAAATCTGATGGGCAAGAGATTTGGTTGCTATACACGTATGCTGCCCTTGTTTTCTAAGATTAGGTGTCTAGCAGGGTTTAAACCTGTAATTTTTCCTGTTCTGGTTATGGTTCCTGTTTACCCCAATTTTAAAACTTTGGATCTCTTCCGGTTTCGCTTCCTTGGCCATAACTGCACTGGGAAGAACTGGTTCAAAGCCCTGTTTTCCATTTATTTATCACAGCTGTAGCTGTCCCTGATTTAATCCCAATTCACTTATTTCTATCAAACTACTTCAGGACCAAATTTCTGGTGAGGGGATAAATTTCTCTAGAAAATACAGTAAGGATGTTTTAATTGTCTAAATAATCAGCAAACCACCTAATATTTTGAAGTATGATTTTTTTCTTTTTCCTGAAATATTATACGCTATCAAACCATTTCAAACTACTCCTCACTTTTTTATTAGCACTTTGGATATTTTGATATCTCAGGACTTTCAAGGGTACTAGAAATATTTGCTGTCTCTTTTAGTTATAAACTGTTGAAAACTTAAATGATAGTGATGCTCTTATTAATAAACTGGTCTTAAATTCATTCTTCAACTAGAATTAGTTGGACAGGAGAATTAATCTAGATTTTATTGGAAGAATATAAATTGTTTAAAAAAATTAACACATTATTTCAAATTATAAAGATTATTCATGTTTATGGTAAAGTGAGAGCTACAGAAAAATGTAAAAACTAAAAAAAAAAAAAAAAAATTCTCTTTCCCAATTCCCCACACTGCAGTTTGGATGTAATTACTGTTAATATCTTTCATGGCCTTCCAAAATTTTTCCATAAATTTATATGCATATGTCTTGTTTTAAACCAACCTGATTTTCTCTAAGGAGAGCTAAGACATTTTTAATTCTACCTCATTCGTTTTTAATAGCTGCCTAGCGTTTGATGGTGCAAATATTCTATGATTGATTTAACCATTTCCTGACAAACGGACACTTAAGACGCTTCTAGCTTTTTCCCATTGCAAACGTATTATGATCAAGTTTCGTGTATGTACACACACGTGCATTTTTCCCTCTTGCACATACGCTGAATAAAGTTTCCCATGTAGAATTAAGGGTCAAAGACTGTGTACATTTTTATCAATACTGCCAAATCGCCCTCTTAAAGGGTTACATCACTTCTACCAACTGTATACATTATAGTTGCCAACGCAGAATATCATTAAACTTTTTAAATCCTGGCTAATACAAATATGTGGAAAATGCCTTTTTAATTTGCACTCAATTATTGGCAAGATTTAGCAACTTGTTACATATTTATTAGCTACTTATATTTCAATTTTATGAGGTCCTCACACAATTGTTTGATTCATTAGAAAATAAAATACGCATTTCTTAACCCATTTTTAGGGACCAAGAGAAGAGGTTGTCACAAGACAGTAAATTTCAATCTGATTTGCTATTTCATTTCTGAACTATCAAATGACTATTTCCTTTAGCTTGATTTTTGTGGCAGTTAGGTTCAGGATATCATTAGTAAATAAGTTTGGAAATTTTAATTGGCTAATTGCCATTTGTGCAAACCCTGATGGCTTAGAGTTTAGAGCTACGGCTGCTAACCTAAAGGTCGGCAGTTTACCAGGCGCTCCTTGGAAACTCAATGGGGCAGTTCTACTCTATCCTATAGGGTCGCTATGAGTGGGAAACGACTTGACGGCAATGGGTTTTTTTAAAATGCCATTTGCAGCTTCACTTGATGAAATCATGTATTTTATATCACATGGGGGAATAGGTCGAGTGTAATTCCTGGGTTGTGCTTATTAAATACGAACACTATCTGAGCTAGACCAATCTGCCAAAGATCAAATTTGAGATTTTAATCTGTCTTTCAAAAAAGTTTATAGTCACAGTAGTCAATTAGTTATATACTACCAATGTCTTCATATTTCCATTGAAAAAAAAAAACAGAACTTACTTCGAATCTGTTTTTTTATTTCCTTAGACGGGTCCAGCCAATTCTGAAAAGGAAATAACATTCTTAATTTGAATGAAAGAAGAATAAAAATTACTTCATGTTGATCAGAGATAGACATCCACTCATGTGGTCATCCCCTAACAATGATATCCACTAAGGAGCTGGTTGTTGGAGGGTCTCTGAGCAGCGGTCCTTCCCTGCCAGACACCGCAAGGCCCGGGTCCTGGTCTAAGAAAGGATAATAAGAAAACCCGTGTGTGTACCCAGTTCATGCTTGACAAAATTCTCTTCCTTTTACAACCATTGCCTTCAGGGATTCAGGCTACCACAGAAATAAAAAATTCGAGGATGATTCTATGTTCATACATGTTATCAGAATAAGTTAAAGATATATGTAACTTGACACACTGATGTCCTGGCCATTTGGTCCCATGTCAGTGGCTCCTGTAACTGCAGGTTCTCACGCACCCACTCATCTGGAAAACTTCCCTCATAAATGAATGCTTGCTTGAGATTTGTGATTTTTCTTACCTGGAGAATCAGATGCTTAATCATAAAGTTAGAAATGGTCCCCTGAATTCAGCTGGCATTAAGTATGACTTATTCCACAATACCAAAACAAGTAACCTATGAAAAAGATTTCTGTGACTCCATTTCCACCACCAACACAATGGAAACATACTTTATTTTTCAGGTAGTTACAGGGATTAGTGAGGCAGAGCCCTGAGTGCCTGCATTCGTGACTCAGGCATTACAGTCAACTATATTACACACTAAATGCCCACTGAATGCAGCAGACATATTTAAGTCAGCTAATGACCCATTCATCCCATCTACTGATTTGGAAAGGATATGAAAGCATAATGACATGAATTAAAAATAGGATAGCAGCCCCAATCTTCAACTGCCCTAACAATTTATGTCACAACCCTGATATCCTCATAGAATTTTGGGATATGAACCTGTTTTCTACGTATGTACCAATGTATTGATTCTCATTGGCTCCAATAATCTGGTGTAATATGTCATAAAAAAAGCATCACATAACATGCTTCTCTGGAATAATAAATCACTAAAAACATGAAAAACAGAACAGCTGACTTACCGCTTCTAGAATAATTAAGATTTAAAAAAAAAAAAAACTCGTTGCCATTGACTCATAGTAACCCTATAGGATAGAGTAGAACTGCCCCATAGGATTTCCAAGGAGTGGCTGATGGATTCAAACTGCTGACCTTCTGGTTAGCAGCTGAGCTCTTAATCACTGTGCCACCAGGGCTTTCTTTAATCTTAATCAAGATTAAAGAAAGCTCTAAATAATTTCCTTCACAAGGAAGTAAGGTGATGAACAGCACTTAGGGATTCAAAGTAGAAAGTGCAGGGACGGAGGGAAAATGGAAAAAAATGATCCACCTGTTTAGTTTTAGCTCACCTGTGCACAGTAACAAGCAGCTCAATCCATCTTATTTTGTATTGCTTTTATCTCTCACCTTTTGGTTTTCAGCATCTCGATATGTAAGCCCAAAGTAGTCCTTTTCTAGCAGGTTCAGGTGTTCACATACTTTATCAAACAGCACTTGACCTCTAGAGCGCTTCTACAGAAAACAAGACGGGAAAACAAATCAACACACAAAAAGTTCTGTCAACTGCCAGGAATAGAACTGCATACAATGTTAAATACCATTTGCTGTGACTGTTCAGGAAGCCAGCGACAAGTGTGATGACTTTACCATCTCATGTTTATCTAATAGAAAAGCTCAACAGAGTGGACCTAAACCTACAGAGGGGGTTTGTACCTGGGTGGTAGAAACAGTTAACGTGCTCAGCTGGAGGTTTGAGTACACTCAAAGGTACCTCAGAAGAAAGGCCTGGAGATCTACTTCTAAAAAATCAGCCGCTAAAAACCCTAGGGAGCACAACTGTACTCTGACATACATGGGGTCGCCATCAGTCAAAACCCACTTGATGGCAATGCGTTTGGTTTTTTGTTTGTTTAGCTTGGGAAAGTGATGTGAGGCCTGGAAGCCTCAAACATATTGTAAAATACAAAAATCCTGACAGTGAAAGAGAGTACAAAGCCCTGATGAAACTCACGTTTTAGGATGTCCTCGCTCAATTCACCATATTATAAGATTGTTAGCCTGAGAAGAATTAACTCTATTCCTTGAATTAGGCAGATTGTCACTTAAAACTTTCCATTCCAATCCTTACTTAGAAGTTCTAGCTATGAGTCACTTTCTAAAGCCTGTAAACTAGCCTCATTAGATATTTGTTTTTTAAAGTTTCTCATGAATTTCAGTTTTGTATTACAGTTTTCAACGTTCTCTTATTTTAGAGCAAATCTTCCTAATTAAAGGCAACAAAACCTTTATTAAGTTTAAAGGAGATTTTATCATATATAAATATAACATATAAATAAACGTGCTTTATCTTTGACCAGGGAGCCCTGGTCATGCAATGGTTAAGTGCTTGGCTAGTAACTGAAAGGTTGGCAGTTCAAACCCACCCACCACTCCGTGACAGCAATGGCCTGGAGACTGTTCCTGCAAAGACTTGAGCCTAGGAAACCCTATGGGGCAGTTCTACTCTGCCCTATAGTGTTGCTATAAGTCTGAATCTACTCAACAGCACACGAACATGTCTTTGACCATAAAGCAATCATATGGAGAAAGAAAAAAGGCAGTCAAGTGGGGAAAATCATCCATCAGCCTAACGTATTATAATATTTTTATAAGTCCAAGTTATATTTTTCTAATTGGAAGATCAATTTTCATTAGAATCCTTTGGTAAAGATGAGCTTCACTAACATGAAACTGACCACATTGTACCATATTTTCATCTACTCCTTTTAAGGTCTTAAAACACGGCCTTGGAGTCTGCGGTGGATTAACTAGCAATAACTAAGCTAAATTACTTTCACTTGTTGGCACTAACATTTCACATCTAATGTATTAAGTATCTCTGCCTTTAAGATTTAATGTAATAAAGACATACGAGGAAATGACAAACTATCTCTGCCTAAATAATAAGCATTTTAAAGACTATATGTGGTTGTGTATTACTGTGCAACCACTAATTATACTGCAATTTAATTAATTGCTCAGTTCCTTCAAGCGTGACTATTTAGTAAAAAAGATATTTATGATACAAAAGTAAAGACTAAATTCTATCCAGTTAAATCAATGATGGTCTTGAAAAAACAGTTCAGTAAAGGAAGAAAATAAATTAATGTTAGTAAAACTACATAATAACATTGCTTACTGGATATGAATAAATGATATGACTATGAAATGCCGCTTGTTGGCTTAAGTCTTTTATTTATTAATAACTGCATATTATTTCTAAATAAAGCTTGGTAAATTATGAAGTTTTCATTAAAAAAAATTGGTTCTCCTGATGTGCATATTTGGTGTTATCTCTAGTTTACAAATAAGAGCACACAGGTTCAGAGAATTTAGATGCAAATGGCAGTATTATGTAATGATTATGAGCAGAAAGAAGAAACACTGGTAGTTGGAAAATACAGCCTTGGTGTTAGAAACAATGCTGGAGATCGAATGATAGAATTTTGCAAGACCAACGACTTCTTCATTGCAAATACCTTCTTTAACCAACATAAACGGTGACTATTTTATACACACGGACCTCGCCAGATGGAACACACAGAAATCAAATCAACTACATCTGTGGAAAGAGACGATGGAAAAGCTCAATATCATCAGTCAGGACAAGGCCAGGGCCCAACTGTGGAAGAGACCATCAATTGCTCACATGCAAGTTCAAGCTGAAAATGAAGAAAATCAGAGTAAGTCCGCGAGAGCCAAAATATGACCTTGAGTATATCCCACCTGAATTTAGAGACCATCTGAAGAAGAGATATGACGTATTGAACACCAGTGACTGAAGATCAGATGAGTTGTGGCATGACATCAAGGATATCATCCATGAAGAAAGCAAAAGGTCACTGAAAAGACAGGAAAGAAAGAAAAGACCAAGACGGATGTCAGAGGAGACTCTGAAACTTGCTCTCAAACATCGAGCAGCTAAAGCAAAAGGAAGAATCGATGAAGTACATGAACTGAACAGAAGATTTCAAAGGTCAGCTCGACAAGACAAAGTAAAGTATGATAATGACATGTGCAAACAGCTGGTGATGGAAAACCAAAAGGGAAGAACACACTCGGCATTTCTCAAGCTGAAAGAACTGAAGAAAAAATTCAAGCCTCGAGTTGCAATAGTGAAGGATTCTATGGGGGAAAATATTAAATGATGCAGGAAGCACCAAAAGAAGATGGAAGGAATGCACAGAGTCATTATACCAAAAAGAATTAGTTGATGTTCAACCATTTCAAAAGGTGGCATATGATCAGGAACCGATGGTACTGAAGGAAGAAGTCCAAGCTGCTCTGAAGGCACTGGTGAAAAACAAGGCTCCAGGACTTGATGGAATATCGATTGAGATGTTTCAACAAACAAGTGCAGCACTGGAGGTGCTCACTCATCTATGCCAAGAAATATGGAAGACAGCTTCCTGGCCAACTGACTGGAAGAGACATGTATTTATGCCTATTCGCAAGAAAGCTGATCCAACCGAATATGGAAATTATAGAACAATATCATTAATATCACACACAAGCAAAATTTTGCTGAAGATCACTCAAAAACGGCTGCAGCAGTATATCAACAGGGAACTGCCAGAAATTCAGGCCGGTTTCAGAAGAGGACATGGAACCAGGGATATCACTGCTGATGTCAGATGGAACCTGGCAGAAAGCAGAGAATACCAGAAGGATATTTACCTGTGTTTAATTGACTATGCAAAGGCATCTGACTGTGTGGATCATAACAAATTATGCATAATATTATGAAGAATGGAAATTCCAAAACACTTAATTGTGCTCATGAGGAACCTTTACATAGATCAAGAGGCAGTTGTTCAGACAGAACAAGGGAATACCGATTGGTTTGAAGTCAGGAAGGTGTGCGTCAGGGTTGTATTCTTTCACCTTCAATCTGTATGCTGAACAAATAATATGAGAAGTTGGACTATATAAAGAAGAACGGGGCATCAGGATTGGACAAAGACTCATTAACAACCTGTGTTATGCAGATGACACAACCTTGCTTGCTGAAAGTGAAGAGGACTTGAAGCACTTACTAATTAAGATCAAAGACCACAGCCTTCAGTATGGATTGCACCTCAACATAAGGAAAACAAAAATCCTCACAACTGGACCAACGAGCAACATCATGATAAATGGAGAAAAGACTGAAGTTGTCAAGGATTTTGTTTCACTTGGAACCACAATCAACAGCCATGGAAGCAGCAGTCAAGAAATCAAAAGACGCATTGCATTGGGTAAATTTTGCTGCAAAGGACCTCTTCAAAAGTGTTGAAGAGCAAACACGTCACCTTGAAGACTAAGGTGCCCCTGACCCAAGCACGAAAATGGTATTTTCAATCGCATCATATGCACATGAAAGCTGGACAATGAATAAGGAAGACCAATGAAGAATTGACGCCTTTAAATTGTGGTGTTGGCAAAGAATATTGAATATATTGTGGACTGCCAAAAGAACGAACAAATCTGTCTTGGAAGAAGTACAGCCAGAATGCTCTTTAGAAGCAAGGATGGTGAGACTGCGTCTTACATACTTTGGACATGTTGTCAGAAGTGATCAGTCCCTGGAGAAGGACACCATGCTTGCCAGAGTACAGGGTCAGCGGAAATAAGGAAGACTCTCAATGAGGTGGATTGACACAGTGGCTGCAACAATGAGGTCAAGCCTAACAACGATTTTAAGGATGGCTCAGGACCGAGCACTGTTTCGTTCTGTTGTGCATAGGGTCGCTATGAGTTGGTACCGACTCTATGGCACCTAACAACAACAACATGAACAGTGGCTTCAGAAGTGGGTAAACCTGGTTTGATTCTCATTTCATGTCCCTTCCAGGTATGTGAAACTTCGTTTTTCCCTCTGTAAAATGGGTGAATGGTTTCTAAATAGAAATTGTTTGGGAAAGCAGTATGATGATTTGAAGCCTCAAAAACAGATACCACCTACTGCTTCAGAATGACTGACATTAAATAACACATGAAAACTCAGACAAGTGGGAGCACATACCAAGCATTCGACAAGTGACAGCCATTATTATAGCACAAGTATCTGACAAATGGCAGAATACCTAGTGTAGAATTTAATCATACATCTCTTCCCTTGGAGCACCTATACACCTTCCAGTGGTACCACAAGCAGCTTCAGTGTTAACATGTCCTGCTGTCTCTTTAGACATCTATTTTCTGCTTATTACCTAATTAAAATTTTTTTTTTTTACCTAATTGCTTAAAAAAAAAAAATTTTTTTTTTTTAAAAAAAAATTGCTTTAGCTACACTATATTATTTACACATACACACAAAACACACAAATACACAATGCTGTCTGGCCAAGTACTTTCTCAATGAATAAACAAAACAAAAACGTTACAAGGTTTCTCTCCCCTAACTGCGTCCCACAACTCTGACCGACAGACCACAGCCAGCCCCTCCGTGGAGGGACAGACAGCCTTGGTCACTCTTTACCTTGGCTGTCTTGAGCTGCTGCATCCCTCTGTTTGCCTAGTGGTGGCAAGGATACCTCAGGCAGACTGCCACCCGAACTGGCTCCTCACTTCTCCAGCTTTTCACAAGTTACCTTTTATAAATGACCCTGAACTTTCACTACAGTAGTCCAGATCTACAGCGTATTTTAAACACTGTGACTACTACAGTTTCTTTTGTTTTTGGCCCTAAGTACTTAGATCAGTTGTCTATAATCTACTGTCAGTGGTTTATGGAAACAACGAAATTCCTACCTCCTAAATATCAGCACAGCCACTAGGTAGTGGATGACTTTGGTAATGTCTTTAGATTTTGGGGGCCTCCATTTCCTCGTTCCTCAGGAAGGATTTAAAGCCATGGATCAAAGTGATTACAGGCTTGAGGGTGTAACTAGGCTCCCTCGTGGATATGGCAAACGTTACGAATGAATTATCACTCTCTCTGTTGGAGCCCAAATGGGGCTTCAGTTCCCTTCTGCACACAGCAATGAGCAAAGTGAGCCATTGATGGAGATGGAACATGATGTGACATATTTTTCAACCCTGGACTGGATCACCTCTTAGATCTCTACAAAATTTCTGGTTCTTTGGAACTCAGATGTTTTTTTCCCTACCACATTATTCAAATTTTCAATTCAATTATTTCTATTTGTCGACATCTGCATGTATCTTTAGGTGATAACATTTAATACATAACTAAAGCTCAACAATTGGAATGGAAATGATAGAGAAATTACATTAAGTCGTACGGTTACCAAAGACATGATGTTTATTAAGTGATCAAATCTAGGTGCCTTACTGCCAATGGCTGTGGTTACTCACAGCCATTTGTGAGTCGAGAATTGACTTGTTGTTGTTAGCTGCCTTCAGGTAGATTCTGACTCCTGGCAAGTCCATATATGTCAGGGTAGAACTGTGCTCCATGGGGTTTCTGATGGCTGATTTTCTGGAGTTAGATCACCAGGCCTTCCTTCTGAGGAGTCTCTGGGCGGACTCAACTCAACAACCTTTCTATCAGTAGCTGAGCACGTTAAGTGTCTGCACCACTTACGACTCCTACTTTAACCTTAGTATATGAAAACCAAGCTTTTATTAACACTAGACATTTCAGAAAAATTAAAACTTTACTCACAACACATAGCAATAAGAAAACTATTATAGAAAAAAAACTGCCATCTTCCTCCACCCCACGTACACACACCCAGGAACCTCAAGTCTGAAGTGCCTAAGAGCTAAGCCAAGATGATCTGGGCAATAGATCCATGTGACTTCTCTTGAGCTACATTGAGCAACCAGGCAATCCAAACCAGACATAACCGAAATGATGCATTAGCTAAGGCTCAGAGGCTTATTTTTTTCACCAAATTCAAAAGGATAGGCCCACCATCACCACTCAAATACAGCATTCATGAAATTTCCCACAAGGGTCATTCAGGAAGCTTTTTACAATAATTTATGTAAAACACTGGTTATCAAGGTATGGCTCACCAACCAAATCGCCTGGAAACTTCTTGGAAGAGAAAATTCCCAGGCCTCACCCCAGATCTATGGAATCAAAACCTCTAGGGGTGGGCCCAGAAATCTGTACCTTAAGAAGCCCTCAGGTGATTCATATTTGCACTCAGGTTCCAGAACCTGTGATGCAAAAGAATCACAATCTACAGAGTTGATAAAGTTTGTTTTAAAATTGTTATTTTTATTTATGACTTCAGAGGAGCAATTTTTTAAAATTATTTTTAAAACTTTTAGAACGGGAGATTTCAAACATGTATAAAAATAGACAGGATAACATAATGAAACTGCAAAAACTCACCACCCCTTTTCAACAACTGCCATCTCAGAATCACAACCCTGCTGCACCTACAGTTACACTCAACTGCTTTTCCTCCTGGTTATTCTGAAGTATCTCAGAAGTGAAGAAATTTATGCATATGTATAAACAATTGTTTTATTATAATTTAAAAAATATTTTACATTTTTATTATTTATTTTTATAAATGAAAATTATATATATATATACATATAAATTATTTACCTGTGACATATATATATGCTTGCGTGCGCACGCACACACACACACACACACACACATTCCTGGCATAGTAGGCCATATGATTGTCCAATTCTAAATGTTCGTATCAGCTGACTAACGTCTGCTGTTGTTGTTGGGTGCCATCAAGTTGATTCCAACTCATTGTGATCCTATAGGAAAGAGTAGAGCTGCCTCATAGGGTTTCTAAGGAGTGGTTGGTAGATTTAAACCACTGACCTTTTAGTTAACAGTGGAGCTCTTAACCACTGTGCCACTAGGACTTCTACTAATGCCTAGGATACTGAAATTTATACATTCCGTTTCACTTCTGACAACTTCCAATTTTCCTACAGTCATACTTTACACATTCCATTGTGTGTTTGATCAACTTCAGACGGCAGATACTGGTAAAAATCTTCAATTTCTTCATCTTTGGCATTAGTGATTGGTGCATAAATTTTGAATAGTAGTTGTATTAACTGGTCTTCCTTGTAGGCTATGACGGTTAAGATTGTGTGTCAACTTGTCTGGGCCATGATTCTCAGTGTTTTGGCAGTTGTATAATGCTGTGGTCACTTCCATGCTGAGATGTGATATGTGATCACCCCCATGATGGGATCTGCTGTGAGTGGTACTGATGCAGGTTGGGCCTGTAGCAGCTCACTGCCCCCTCAGCCTTCATCTCTCGGCCCTCTGTCACCTAGTCCTTGCTGCTCTTCTTGCCAGGGCTTTTGCTTGTTCAGGATCCTGCAGCTGGCTCCTGTTCGTCTGACCTCCAGTTCTTGGGACTTAAGCTAGCAGTTTACTGGCAGTCTTGCCTCTAGATCTTGAGATTCCTCAGTCTTCACAGCCTGCAACAGCACTGCTCTCCGATCTGCGGATCCTGGGTTCTCCAGCTCCTGGGGCTGCATGAATCAGCAGAAGCCTGCAACAGCCCTGTTTTCCATTCTGCCGACCTTGGGTTCGCCAGCCCCTGCAGCTACCTGAATCAGAAGGAGCCTCTCTCCTGCCCTACAGACTTGGGACACTGCAGCCTTGAAAAACTGCATGAGCCATTCCTTGATGTAAATCTCTCTCTCTCTCTCTATACACACCACCCATGCATTTGTCACTCTGTCGTACTGTGGGGGCTTGTGTGCTGCTGTGATGCCACAAGCTATGCCACCAGTATTCAAATACTAGCAGGGTCACCCATGGCGGACAGATTTCAGCTGAGCATCCAGACTAAGACAGACTAAGAAGACCCGGCAGTCTACTTCTGAAAAGAATTAGCCAGCGAAACCTTTATGAATAGCAGCAGAACATTGCCTGATACAGTGCCGGAGGATGAGCCCCCCAGGCTGGGAGTAACTCAAAATACGACTGGGGAAGAGCTGCCTTCTCAAAGGCAGAGTCGACCTTAATGACGTGGATAGAGTCAAGCTTTCAGGACCTTCATTTGCTGATGTGGCATGACTCAAAATGAGAAGAAACAGCTACAAACATCCATTAGTAATCGGAACATAGAATGTATGAAGTATGAATCTAGGAAAATTGGAAATCGTCAAAAATGAACTGGAAGACACAAAAATTGATATCCTAGGTATTTTAGTTAGCTGAAATGGACTGGTATAGGTCATTTTGAATTGGACAATCAAATGGTCTACTATGCTAGGAATGACAACTTTAAGAGGGAAATGATGTCAAAAAGAACATTTCAAGATCCATCATGAAACACAACACTGTCAGTGATAGGATAATATACATACGCTTACAAGGAAGACCAGTTAATACGACTATTATTCAAAATTACCCACCAACCACTAAGGCCAATGATGAAGAAAATTGAACATTTTTACCAACTTCCGCAGTCTGAAATTGATCGAACATGCAATCAGGATGCACTGATAATTACTGGTGATTGGAATGCGAAAGTTGGAAACAAAGATGAAGATCCGTAGTTGAAAATATGGTCTTGGTGACAGAAACGATGCCAGAGGCTGCATGATTGAATTTTGCAAGACCAATGACTTCATTGCAAATACCTTTTTTCACCAACATGAATGGTGACTATACACATGGACCTCACCAGATGGAATGCACAGGAGATGACAGAGAAGCTCAATAGTCAGAACAGGCCAGGGGCCAACTGTGGAACAGACCATCAAGTAAGTTCAAGCTAAAACCGAAGAAAATTAGGACAAGTCCATGAGTGCCAAAGAGAGCCAAAGTACGACCTTGAGTATATCCCACCTGAATTTAGACACTATCTCAAGAATAGATCTGAAGTGCTGAACACTAATGACTGAAGACCAGACAAGTTGTGAGAAGGACATCATCCATGAAGAAAGAAAGAGGTCACTGAAAAGACAGGAAAGAAAGAAAAGACCAAAATGGATGTCAGAAGGGACTCTGAAACTTGGTCTTGAACATAGAACAGCTAAAGCAAAAGGAAGAAATGATGAAGTAAAAGAACTGAAAAGAAGATTTCGAAGGGCAGCCTGAGAAGACAAAGTATTGTGATGACATGTGCAAAGACCTGGAGATAGAAAACCACAAGGGAAGAACACGCTTGGCGTTTCTCAAGCTGAAAGAAATGATGAAAAAATTCAAGCCTCGAGTTGCAATAGTGAAGAATTCCATAGGGAAAATATTAAATAATGCAGGAAACATCAAAAGAAGATGGAAGGAAGAACTGGTTGACGTTCAACCACTTCAAGAGGTAACATGATTGTCAAGGACTACATTTTACTTGGATCCACAATCAACAGCCATGGAAGCAGCAGTCAAGAAATCAAAAGGCGCGTTACGTTGGGCAAATCAGCTACAAAAGACCTCGTTAAAGTGTTGAAAAGCAAAGATGTCACCTTGAGGACTAAGGTGTGCCTGACCCAAGCCATGGCATTTTTAATCATCTCATATGCATGCGAAAACTGGACAATGAATACGGAAGACCAAAGAAGAACTGACAAAAAGTATGCAGTTTGAATCCACCAGGTGCTCCTTGGAAGCCCTCTGTCCTATAGGGTTGCTATGAGTCACAATTAACTTGATGGCAAAACACAAGTAGGTGTTATCCATGCTGATGGTCTTAGTGTCTTGGTGGGGGCATCTTTCCTTCAGCTCCTGCCCAGAGCCAATTTCCAACTGCTCTGCACAAGCACCATGTGAAGAGTGGCTTCATTATTTCTTTGACTGGGACACTGCTCTCCCATGTCACCAAGATGACAAGCATTATCTTGACTCTGCTCTCTCCTTTTCCCGCACTGCAGTTTTACCATGGAGGACTCATTCTACTTTGGCAGTAATTGTTAAGCTTTTGTTCCTACCCTAATTCAGGCCCTCTTTATATTTTGTCTTCTAAGAGATTCCCCCAACTAACTGTGTCCTAATCTACCCTAGTCACAACAGCCAAACTTTGGAATAGAAACTTAATTGCCTTGCTAAAAAACTCCCCATGGCACCTTGCTGCCTCCTGAGTTAGGCATGATACTCTCAACATGGCAATGAAGGATTACCAACAATGAAGCCTTCACCTGATATATCTATACTGACACCTAGACCATGCCCTATGACAACTACACTCTGTGCTGGAACAATTCCCTGAAAAGGCAGAACTTCCCTCTGTTTCTGCTCAGGTAGTTGTGTTCTATCTGAAATGCTCTGCCTTGCCTGTGGCCTGTCAAGTCCTCTCATCCTTCAAGACCTTTCGTGAGTGTCACTTCTTTAAGGATTTCCTGTCCTCCCAGCCAAATGTGACTTCACCGTCCTTTGAGCACTGGAGCCCTTGATACCAGGACGAGGACACTTACATATTCTTCCTGTATCACAGCCATCTCTGTGCATCACCTCATAGTCCTCCTGACTGCAGACACACAGGGACTGGTACTGTGGCCCCTATATTTTATCTCTTATATGGCCTCATATTTGGTCAAGTGCTATTAAGAGATTAAAAAGGTAACTTGATGAGCTTCGTATAAAAATTTTCTTATTCTTAACCAATGCCACAGAAGCAATATTTTAAACTAATGGTTTTAAACTGTGGATTTGGAAGCAATTAAAAAATGCCAATGTCCAGGCCCTACCTCAGGCATTTCTACAGCAGACTGTGGGAGTCAAAGTGACAATTTCTGGAGTTGTGCCCAAGGCTTCTGCATTTTTTTTAAGTTCCCCAGGTAGATTCATAAAAGCACGGGTGAAAGGCACACTTTAAGCTAAATTATGTTTTTAAGTTAAGATATTTAAATATGAACGCTAAAGTAATGCACTTTTTTTTTTTTTTTAAAGTAAATTTGCAATGTTTTCAGGTTTAGTTTAGAACTGATCCAGTTCCTTTCAGGCTTCTTACACCAACACTCATTTACCCACATATACATACTTGTTTAAAAGCTGAAGACATCCTTTTCAATAAATTTTTGTGGGAAATGCTCAAGAAATGATAAATCAGCCAAATTCTAAAATAAAATAATTCGAATGAGAATAAACCACCAAACACTGAGGAAAAAAAAAAAAAGAAACCTAGCTCACATTTAAAGCTATGAATAAAACATGAATTAGAAATGTTTTGACATTGAGAGTTTTAATATGTTAGCCTTTGTATATCTGGAGCCCTGGTGGCACAGTGGTTAAGAGCTCAGCTGCTAACCAAAAGGTTGGTAGTTTGAATCCACCATGCGCTCCTTGAAAATCCTATGGAGCAGTTCTACTCGGTCTTACAGGGTCACTATGAGTCAGAATCAACTCAACGGCAACGGGTTTTTCTGTATAGCTACAATAGAAACTTTTACTCAAGATTCTGCCATGTTACTAAGCAATGACGCCAGGTAGGTTAATAAAAGCTTTGCTCTTTGTTTATAGGGCAGATGTGTTACCGGCTTCCCTAGCAGGTATCTGAGGCGACTGCAAGGAATACAGCCTTGGGCCCAGAGAGGGATGACATGAGGGAGATGCCTGGGACCTAATGCGAGGAATACAGCCTTGGGCCCAGGAGGGATGAGATGAGGGAGATGCCTGGGACCTACAGCACACAGGGCTTCCATGAAATGTGCAAAATTTCCACACACAAGTCCCTCAAAATCACTTCGTAAGTTTGTGCTGTAAAACAAGGAGTGCAAAAGCAGGAAACACAAATTGCGCTCAATCTCAGCACAAGGCTATAATAGAATTACCTTTTTCCTTCAATCTCACAAGACTATGAATCAGCCTGAGTAAAGCTCTCTTTGGGCAAAGTTGAAAAGGTGAAATTAGAGAAATTTTTCAAGTCAAATATAATCTTTTATCCTTAGAAGATGGGGTACAGTTCTTCTCTCTCCCAAGCTGCACAATCATGAAGAAAATGAGAAAGAGCAAGTTGCTTTGCTCAAGAACTTGAGCTAATCAGCAGTTGCTCCTGCTTAGGAAGGGAAGGGGAACAAGACTAAAATGCCACCAGGCCAAGCACATATGCTAAGGCTCCTCAGAGATGTATGCCTGCATTTCTTTAAACTATCGCATAGAAGAAAGAAAAAAGAAGCCTTGTTATATTGACTTAGGCTTAAACTACTCATGTTAATATAAGAAAATATTTTAGAGCTATGATAATCAAGAACTTTCAGGAAGATGGACACTTTAGTACCCTTTTATCACAGAGTGCCAACACGGTTAAGTACTTTATTCTTCCTTTCACATATTGTCCTCAGACAGACCCCTGATTTTCTTCTGGATATTCTTCCATGTGTTGTAGTATTCTGCGAAGTTGTATTTTTGCTCGGAGGACAGCAAACTGTTCAGCCTTTTTAGTGCCCTTGATAGTGTCCAGAACACAGAAAGCACTCAACATATGTGCCTACCATGTGCTACTGGCATGAACTCAAAAAGGCATTTTCACATTATCTTAATCTTGAAACAAAATGCCATCTTCTTTTTATTTTTTTTCATGCTATCCTCCTCAACTGCATTTTTCCTTACTAAATTCTATTCCATTTCCCTCATTTCTGAAGAACAATCAAAAGTCTCTATTTCTAAAATGATCTGTACCACCACTTCACCCAAGTACAGGAGCACAGGAAAAGCTCACCGAACTCTCTAGGTCAGTGCCTGAGCCCAAATCACACACCTGGACTCTGGGTAAATCATCTTTTCTTGGGCTTGCTTCCTTTATTAGATTCTTGATAAAAAAAATATAGTCTGCTCTTAAATTTCAATGGAGAGGTTTTTTTGTTTTGTTTTTGTGTGTGTGTGTGTGTTTTTTATTCACACTGAGAAAATATTAAGGTTCACACCCAAATGGTATCTGATACGTGAAACAATTCATAAACCTTTTCAAGAGAGCTACAGCCTGGAAGTTCTAGGAAGCAAGACAGGGCACAAGTGGCCTTACAGGTATCTAATTCCTGTCTCAGGTGTACATTCAATGACAAATTTAATAAGTAGAGTTGTTGTTAGCTGCTGTCGAGTCGGCCTCCCCATGGTGACCCCATGTACAACACAAAGAAATGCAGTTTCGGATTGGTTCATTGTGATCCACAGGGTTTTCACTGGCTGATTTTTGGACGTAGATCACCAGACCTTTCTTCCTCGTCTGTCTTAGTCTGGAAGCTCTGATGAAACCTGTTCAGCATCACAGCAACACACAAGCCTCTGCTGACAAATCGACGGCTACACACGAGGTGCACTGGCTGCGAATTGAACGGACCTGGGTCTCTAACACGCAAAGTGAGAATCCTACCACCAAGCCACAAATGCCTCAGAGTAAGTATAGCAGAAAGTCCTTTATCCATATCACTGCTGCCAGAGTCCATTCCCAGAGGGCAGGACTTGATATGCCTGCCCAGGTGGCTCCTCCGCTCGACAGGGTCTTCCCGCCTAGGTACTAATCCCCAGTGTGGTCTGGGCAGCATATCTGTAGAGGGTTGACATCAGGGGCAGAGATCAAATTTTCTCTCTCTAGGTGCTACTTATACTGCTAGCCTTTCTTGAAATTCATGAGCAATCAGCTTTTCAGAAAACCAAGATGGTTACTTCTTTCAAACACTATCAATCAATCGATAATTATTCTACCATGCTCTCAACCAAGTTAGCAATGATTATCTGGGGGTACTCTGTTAAAGGAGGAACAGGCTACTATTTCCTAGTCTTGATAAGGTTTTAAACACAATAGTGAACATAGGTGATTTATTTCCACATCTAAACTATCTAGAGACTGGAATTCACCTAGCATTATTTAAACACCTTTTAAAATGGATATTCTTAGGTATTCAAGTTTGCTTTCCCACCATTCTATTACAAGTGGGGTATATCAGACAGTTCCATGGCTGGGTCCTGGCTCTACTTTGTGAAATCAGACAAGTTATTTAACTTTGCTGAGCTTTACAGCCTTGATTATAAAATGGAAACAATACTGGCACTTACTTATAGAGCTGTTGTATTAAGTAAGGTAAAACACCAGAGAGCATATTGCCTAGCTCATGGGAAACAATAAGCACTAAATGCTGGTGGCTATTATTACGGCCTTTTGACAAGGAGCCCAATACATTTAGAGTCTGTAATGCTAAAATTTACTATGTATTTCTTCTGCAATGAAATAAAAAAAAAAAAAAAAGTCATATCACTCTTGTGAGAAAAAAATCCCTTCTTATTGTATAGGGGCTAGATGAAAAAATCAGTCTCTGTCGAGTCAACTCCAACTCATGGTGACCCCGTTTGTGTCAGACTAGTGTGCTCCATAGGGTTTTCAATGGCTGGTTTTTCAGAAGCAGATTGCCAGGCCCTTCTTCCAAGACACCTCTGGGTAGATTCAAGCCTCCAACCTTTTGGTTAGAAGCCAAGTGTGTTAACTGTTTGTGCCACCCAGGGACTCCACTATATAGATAAAACTGGGAAATTGTTCAAAAAACAGTATTATCATCACTAAACTGAATGTACATCCAATTACTTTTTACTATGCCTCTCCCAAGTGGTCTTTACAATATATTGGGTATATTGGTACATTCTAGGCTAAAACATACGATGGTCGCATATCATCATAAATGTGGCATATAGTACTGCCAAAAGAAAAATGAACTGTTCAAATGCAATAGTGACCTGTTTTCAATGAGATTTTTGCATTGAGTACACAGATACTTCTAGCACTTTGATGACAAAAGTCCCTTCCTGCACATTAAGCCCCTCCACTTTTTTCTAAGAGGCCTTTTTCTTTCAGCCCACAAGCCCTTTCTGCCTTCATTTGCTGTAGCAATTTCAGCCTCTATTGGAAATGAGACTTTTGTGCTCAGAGACCCACAGTGCTGTAGATAATAGCTTTCCTCTGAAGCATGCTTCTTCTTGGTCAGCATGAACATTAAGCTTGGTTTTTGACAAAGAGTTTTGCATCGCACACATGAGACCTCGGCACTGAACTCTCAGACAACGTTTCCTGCTGCTAATCTGTAAGAATTCAGGTCATTAAGCCAATGTGTGCAAAACAAATGCAGAAAAGAATGCCTAGGAAAAAGGAATGTTTGAGAGAGACACAAACTTGAACCATGTTAATCATGTTAGCTAACTGAGTGACATGGAACTTGGAGAATTTTTTCTTGTATGAGGAAATACTTAATCTCCTTTCTAAGGTAATTCTCAAAAAAAAAAAAAAAAAAAGACAAAACAATAAAACTCAACCAAGTGGGATTATAATTCATTTGGTCAAATAAAAGAGCTGTAGGCAATGCATATACCTGGCAGTGAAAACACATTTAATAATATGAATTTAATGAGTATAAACCTGCAGTTCTATCACTTTTCAATTCTGGAAAGCAACGATGATCAAAAAAATATAATAATACTGTTATTGCTTTAAAACATTAGTAACAAGTGAACTGTGCCCTCTCCATCAACCATTTCAGCCTGTTAATAAGGCTGTGAGTAATCAGGAAACGGAAGGATATCAGTGTTATTAAATAGCCTACCAACATAATTAACAAATGTAATTACATCATTTTACCAATAAAAGTTTTAAAATTAAAATGATCTTATTAATCAACGTAAGCCTATAAACCTGTTGCCATTGAGTTGATTCCAACTCATAGCGACCCTACAGGGCACAGCAGAACTGCCTCCATAGGGTTTCCATGGAGTGGATGGTGGATTCGAACTGCCAGCCTTTTGTTTAGCAGTCGAGCTCTTAACCACTGCACCACCAGACCTCCATACAGCCTACAGTGAAGTACAAATAAATATCTGGTAAAAAAAAAAAAAAGAAAAAAGGCAGGACAGATGATCACATTAAGTGACACTCCGATCAGTCTCATCTTTGAGCATATATCATATTTTGGATTATCAAGCATTTAAAATCCATTACATAACGGGGAAAAACCCTTTTCGATCATTAAATATTTTGATTATATATACATTTTCTTCACCTTTTCCTGATGCTTTTAATACCCAAAATGTACCAATCTGGGATACAGCTAAATCAACACATCAAAGTCAGTATCGGTTTCCAACACTACTCTGTCAGGGGCATCCTGGCTTAATACTGCCTGAGCTCACAATCCTGAAAAGCCACCCCTAATCCTCTTTGCCTGGCTGTCCTTACTCCTGTGAGTGGGGGTGGGGACAAGGCTGCTAAACCCTGCTATGAGACGGGAAGCCTGGTTCTAACTCTGGAGCTGGACCAGTCAGGCCCACATCTCCTCCCGTCTGCAGAGTCAGGAGATGATGGCCTGCACAAAGGCACCCTCATTGCTGCAGTCCCAAGATGGCTCCTAGCCTCTTAAGGAGCTTAGTCACGACTATTATCCAGAGCTGTGATGGAGACTTCTTTAAGTTTTATAGTTAAAAGTTTTAAAAGTATGAGTAGGTAGGAAATGGTACTAATAAGTCACATGAAAATTAAAACAAGGCGGCAAACAGAATGAAGGAAAGCATATGGCTTTTTAAGTAGGTACGACCTTTTACCCTGACAAACAACTGTAACATTTTTGCTTACAAGGGGAAAAAAAAATCCTATTCAAGCAAATAAAGGCAACCTGGCGGAGCAGTGGTTAAGTGCTTGGCTGCTAACCAAATGGTCAGCGGTTTGAACCCATCTGCTGTTCTGTGGGAAAAAGATGTGGTGGTCTGCTTCTATAAGGAAGAAAAGCCTAGGAAACCCTATGGGGCAGTTCTACTCTGTCCTATAGCATCGCTGAGTTGGAATCGACTTGATGGCAATGGGTTGGGTTTTTGGTTTTTATTCAAGCAAATAATAAAATACTACATACTTGTTCAGATTATTTTGCTTCCAATAAAGCAACTATCTTTTCTGGAGCTTATCTGAACTCATAGGTGAACTGGGGCAGTTCAGGACTGAGGGGCTTTCAAATGCTACCAGGAACTCAGGAAATTCTGCTCCCTTTCTTTCAAAAAAAGGAGTCCCTGGGTGGGAGAAACAGTTAATGCACTGCGCTTGGCTGCTAACTGAAAAGCTAGTGGTTCAAGTCCACCCGAAGGAGTCTCAGAAGGCAGTCTTGGCAATCTACTTCCAGAAACTCAGTCACTGAAAACTGTTTGAGAGGCACATTTCTGCTCTGACACACGTGGAGTTGCCAGTGAATCAGAGTTGACTCAACGAAACCTAGTATGGGTTTGTGTTTTATTCCTCTGGATTTCTTTTAACAAAGCGTTGATACTATAAGGCAGTTCTAGCTGCACTAGCCAGAAGGTTGGTGGTTCAAACCCACCCAGAGGCACCTTGGAGGCAACCTTGGTGATCTGCTTCTTGAAAACCCTGTGGAGCAGTTGTACTCTGCACACATGGGGTCGCCATGAGTAGGAATTAATGTGATAGCAACTAACAACAACAGCCTCTCTAGGCTGGTTTGACAAGGACTGCCAGGCAGAATGACCACAATCTAGGGCAGCATGGTAGGACATGAAGCGAAAATCCACGGGGGTTACTCTGAGACTTTACCTTATTTTAGCTTCTGTTTTCACAATTTAAAAAAAAAAAAAAAAAGGAGGCGGAGCCAACATGGAGCTATAGACAGAAGCACAACGTCCCTCCACAGCAAAGGCCTGAAAAACTAAGTAAAGAGAGACAAACGTCAATCCTGGGACCCTCAGCATCAAATAAAGAACTCAACCAAGCAATGAATGGAATAAGAAACTGACAGAGAACAGAGAGGGTGAGAGCTATGAGTAGAGGTCCCCTATCAGCTAACGCAGCATAGATATACCATCTTGGACTCCTGTCAGAGATCAGTGGACATGGAATATGGGAAAGCAGATTCACGGAGTTCTCAGCAGGAGACAGAGCAGCCGCTAACCAGTGAGACAGGCTTTCCCACTCCCGACCCTACGTCCCCCTGCTCAGTCTTCACCACTTTCTGGCTGGCTGATCTGCCGATTCCCAGTGGGTCGATTCCCAGAGGACCAATTCACTGCCTTTTAAGCAGGCCGATTCCCGGCTTCCCAGACAACCGATTCGCTCCTTCCAGGCAGACATATCTGCAGCTTCTCAGTGGAAGAATTCTTGAATTCCTGGAGGGCTGATTTACAGCTTCCCAGCAGGCCCATCTGGGGCTTCCTGGCAGGCTGATTCGCTGCTTCCTGGTGGTGCGATCCACCACTTCCCAGAGGACTGCGAGTGGCATGGGAAACACTGGTTCTTTGCCATAAGGATTCATCCCACCCATACCAGCGGGCTTCTTCACTGCCATTTCTTTGTTGCTGGTATTGCTTTTTTTGGCCTCTGGTGTTTTCATCCCTGCCTCTCACCTCCTGCCCCTCCATCCTCTTGAACATCTGACTCTGTGTGCCAGCTTTGCTTCTTCCTGACAGGCTGTGAAGCGCCTCTCAGCTGGGGAACAGCTTCGATGGTCCAAACCGCCAGGCTGGTGGGATCCCTGGGGGCTTTCTTGTTTGTTTTCTCTTTCTTTTCTTCTTTCTATTTTTCTTCATTTCCCAGTTTCTTGTCTCTTTCTACTTACCTTCTTTTCCTGTCTCCTGAATACCTTGGGCTGTGTATCATTTCCACCTCTTCTAGCCGGGCTCTACTGCGCAGCTTCGGAGCTGCTTTCCTGGTCTGCACAGCTGTACCAATGGGATCCCTGGGGGCATTTTCTGAAAATTTTTACATACTTATTTTTTTCCTTCTTGTTTTTCTTATTTTCTCGGTTTCTTGTATCTCCACTACAACGGCAGGCTCCCTCAGCCCCTTTTTCTTTTGCTCCTGTTTCTCTCCCCTTTCTCTCTTTTCCATAGCAAACCTAGCTCCACGCATTACGATCTCCCCCTCCCCTCCCTCCCGCCTATCTGCACCATGTGCTGAACACTGCACTCCCGAACAACACAGGCACCGCATACCAGAACCTGCCCTGCATCGACCTCCAGCTCAGATTGTCGGTCACACGATATGCCTCAAACAACCCATCCCAACCCCTCCTCTTCAGCTGGCCCTGCCCTGATGCAACATAGCTGAGCAAGCAAATGGCCCTACCTAGTAGACGAGGAAGTGAAAAATATAGTGTTCACAAATGACCAAATAACAAAGAATGCACACCTCACCTGTTGAGACATAACCAAATAAAACAAAAAAGCAGGATAAAACAAACAAATCTACAATCAATAAACAAACAAAAAAATAACTACGGAACGTCCCAAAGACATCAGACAATATCAAAACACATTAAAAAAAAAAAACAAACAGGACAGGACGGTTCCCGTAGGCATCCAAAATGAAGCACCAAATGACCTTCCAGTAGAAGAAAAAGCACTAGACCACCTGATAGGAAACTCAGATCTCTAATATTCAGAGCTATCCAGAGTTGATGCAAAAAGCAGACAAAAATGAGGAAAAAATAGACAAATTCATGGAAAATGCAGGCAAATTCATGGGAAATACAGACCAAAAAATGGAAGAATTCAGGAAAATAATACAGGTACAAAATGACAAAATAAATTCACAACTAGAAATCATAGAAAAACAAGAACTAGAAATCCAAAAGATAAACAACAAGATTTCAGAACTGAGCAGTGTCATAGAAGGGCTGAGGAACAGGTTTGAATCAATGGAAGACAGAATCAGAGAAATTAAAGGCAAACATTTGGATACAATTCTGCTTGAGAAAAAAATCAGAAAAACAAACTAAGAAAAATGAAGAAACCTTGAGAATTATGTGGGATACAATCAAAAGCAAAAATTTGCAAGTGATTGGCGTTCCAGAACAGCGGGGGCGGGGGGAGGGGGGAACAAAATAGAGAGGATCACTGAAGAATTTCCGGCAGAAAACTTCCCTAAAATCATGGAAGATGAAAAGCTGACAATCCAAGAAGCTCAGCGGATCCCATACAGGGTAGACCCCAAAAGAAAATCACCAAGGCATATCATAATCACACTTGCTAAAAGCAAAGACAAAGAAGGTAGCTCGAGAAAAACGAAACATCACATACACAGGGGAAACAATAAGACTAAGCTCTGACTACTCAGCAGAAACCACACAGGCAAGAAGGCAATGGGATGACATATATAAAACCTTGAAATAGAAATATTGTCAACCACAAATAATATATCCTGCAAAACTTTCATCTGCGTATGATGGTGAAATTAGGACATTTCTAGATAAACAGAAATTAAGAGAATATGTAAAAACCCAAGCCAAATTTACAAGAATTATTAAAGGGAGTCCTTCGGTTTGAGAACAAACACCATCACATGACAGTGTGAATCTAGGACACAAGATCACATCAGCCAGATACTGACCTAGGAAGTGAACTCTCAAGGGCTATCCAAAACCAAAAAATCTGCAACAAGGAACCAGAGGGGTTAATCTGCAAATGACAGCAACATCTGAACAATAAAAGAAGGAATAAACGATGTAGGTGTAGAACTTTCTAATGGAGAGGAACTCAAGGTGATACCAAGTAAGAATACACTGGTTCAAACTCAGGAAGATAAGGGTAAATATCAAGGTAAATAAAAAGAAAGTTAACAAACCTACTCATCAAAATAAAGAAGAAAAACGAAGTTTCAGTAAAAACAAAGTCTAAACCACCAGTACCCAGTGCCGTCGAGTCAATTCCGACTCATAGCTACCCTATTGCACAGAGTAGAATTGCCCCACAGAGTTTCCAAGGAGCGCCTGGTGGATTCGAACTGCCAACCCTTTGGTTTGCAATACTGCTTAACCACTACACCACCAGGGTTTCTGAAACAAAATCTACAAAAACAAAAGAAATGCAAAAAACAAAACAAAAAAAATCCACGAACGAAAGGAATTCAGCACTGGAGAGTAACAGGAACAAAGAAATTGTCAGCACCACACAAAAAAAAAAAAGCACTACAAAATGGTAATAAACTCACACCTATCAATAATTATACTGAATGTAAATGGCATAAATGCATCCATAAAGAGACAGAGAGTTACGGAACAGATTAAAAAACGGGGCCCATCAATATGATGTCTACAAGAGATGCACCTGAGAAACAAAGACTTAAACTTATTAAAAATCAAAGGATGGAAAAAAATACATGGAGCGAACAGCCACCACAAATGAGCAGGACTGGCAATACTAATCTCAGATAAAATAAACTTTAAAATAAAATCCACCATAAAAAATGAAGAAGGGCACTATATCATGATTAAAGTGATGATTCAGCATGAAGACATAACCATAATAAATATCTACGGACCCAATGACAGGAGTCCAAAATATATACATCAAACTTTAACAGCACTGAAAAGAGAAACTGACAGTTCCACTATAATATTAGGAGTCTTTGACACACCATTCTCAGTAAAGGACAGAACCTCTAAAAAGAAATTCAACAAAGACAGACGAGCTAAGGGCACAAATCCGCCAACTTGACCTAATAGACATATATAGAACACTCTACCCAACAGGTGCAAAGTACACATTCTTTTCCAACGCAAGTGGAACATTCTCCAGAATAGACCACATCTTAGGCCACAAAGCAACCCTCAACAAAATCCAAAACATTAAGATAATACAAAGTAACTCCTTTGATGATAACACCATCAAAGTAGAAATTAAGAACAGGAAGAGCACAGGAAAAAAAAAATGTGGAAAAAAAGAACACCTTGCTTAAAATCCACTGGGTAATAGAAGAAATCAAAGATAGAATCAAAAAACTCTTAGGATCAAATGAGAATGAAAATACATACCAAAACTTTTGGGACACAGCAAAGGCAATCCTCAGAAGTCAATTTGTAGCAATAGATGTACACATCAAAAAAGAACGGGACAAAACCAAAAAATTAGATACACTACTCAAACAAACAGAAAGAGAACAGCAAAAGAAGCCTACAGCCACCAGAAGAAAAAAAATAATAAAGATTAGAGCAGAAATGAATGAAATAGAGAATAGAAAAACAATAGAACGTATCAACAAAACCAAAAGTTGGTTCTTTGAAAGGATCAACAAAATAGATAAACTACTAGCCAAATTGACAAAAGAAAAACAGGCGAGGATGCAAATAACCAAAATAAGAAATGCAATGGGGGAACAGACCCAAATGAAATAAAAAGGATCATAACAGAGTATTACGAAAATCTATACTCCAACAAATTTCAAAGTCTAGAGAAAATAGACAAATTTCTAGAAATACACTATCTATCCAAACTATCACCAGCTGATGCTGAAAATCTGAATAGAACTATAAGGAGAAGAGACTGAAAAGTTAATAAAAAGAACTCCCAACAACAAAAAAAACCCTGACTCAGATGGCTTCACTGGAGAATTCTACCGAACATTCAGAGAAGACCTTATGCCAGTGCTACTCAAATTATTTCAGAACATAGAAAAGGAAGGAATACTTCCAAATTCATTCTATGAGGCCAACATAATCCTGATACCAAAACCAGACAAAGACACTGCAAAAAAAAGAAAATTACAAACCAGTATCTCTCATGAATACAGACGCAAAAATTCTCAAAAAAAATTCTGGCTAACAGAATTCAGAATCATATCAAAAAAATAATACACCATGACCAAGTAGGATTCATACCACATATGCAAGGATGGTTCAACATTAGAAAATCAATCAATGTAATTCACCACAAAAATAAAAGCAGCACATGACCGTCTCGATCAATGCAGAAAAGGCATTTGACAAAGTTCAAAAATCATTCCTGATAAAAACTCTCAATAAAATAGGTATAGAAGGGAAATTTCTCAACATACTAAAGCGCATCTATGCAAAACCAAGAGCCAATATCATTCTTAATGGACAGAGGCTGAAAACATGCCCCTTGAGAACAGAAACTGTGCTGGAAGTCCTAGGTAAAGCAATAAGGCAAGGAAAAGAAATAAAGGGCATCCAAATTCGTAATGAAGAAGTAAAACTGTCCCTATTTGCAGATGATATGATACTATATATAGAAAACTCAAAAGACTCCATGAGAAAACTAGTGAAACTAATAGAAAGATTCAGCAGAGTGGCTGGATAGAAGATAAATATGCAAAAATCAATTGGATTCCTATACACCAATAAAGAGAATCATGAAAAGAAAATCAGGAGAACAATACCATTTATAACAGACCCTAAAAATAAAAAAAAAAAAATACTTAGGAATAAATCTAACCAGGGCTGTAAAAGACCTATACAAAGAAAACTATAAAACACTACTGCAAGAAACCAAAAGAGATCTATACAAATGAAAAAATACCAACATTGAAAATGACAATTCTACCCAAAGCAGTCTACATATACAATGCAATCCCAATCTAAATACCAACAACATTCTTCAAAGAGATGGAAAAAACCTATCATTAACTTTATATGGAAAGGGAAGAGGTCGGATAGGTAAAGCATTACTGAAGAAGAAGAAGAAGAAAGGATTCACACGACCTGACCTCAGAACCTACTATACAGCCATGGTAGTCAAAGCAGCCTGGTACTGGTACAACAACAAATACATAGACCAATGGAACAGAATCAAGAGCCTAGATGTAAATCTACCCACTTACAGACACCTGATCTTTGACAGGGGCCCAAAGTACATTAAGTGGGTAAAAGATAGTCTTTTTAACAAATGGTGCTGATAAAAGTGGATGTCCATCTGCAAAAAAATGAAACAGGACCCACACCTTACACCGTACACAAAACTAATTCAAAATGGATAAAAGACCTAAATATAAAACCAAAAACTATGAGGATCATAGAAGGAAAAATAGGATCAATGCTAGAGACCTTAATATACAGCATTAACAGGACACAAATCATAACATACAAACTCCAGAAAATAAGTTAGATAACTGGAATCTTCTAAAAATTAAACACTTATGCTCGTCGAAAGACTTCATCAAGAGAGTAAAAAAGGAACCTACAGACTAGGAAAAAAATTTTGGCTATTACGTATATGACAAAGGTCTAATCCGTAAAATCTACAAGAAAGTCCAACACACCTCTACAACAAAAAGACAAATAATCCAATTAAAAAATGGGCAAAGGAAATGAACAGACACTTCACCAAAGATGATGTTCAAGCAGCTAACAAACACATGAAGAAATGCTCAAGATCACTAGCCATTAGAGAAATGCAAATCAAAACCACAGTGAGATACCATCTCACCGTGGCATTACTGGCTTGAATCAAAAAAACAGAAAATAACAAATGTTGGAGAGGCTGCAGGTAGACTGGGACTCTTATGCACTGCTGGTCGGAATGCAAATGGTACAATTTTGGAAAATGGTATGGCGCTTCCTTAGAAATAGAAATACCATATGATCCAGCAATCCCACCCCTAGTGATATATCTTAGAGAAACAAGAGCTGTCACATGAATAGACATATGCACACCCATGTTCACTGCAGCACTGTTCACAATAGCAAAAAGATGGAAACAACCTAGATGTTCATCAACAGAAGAATGGATAAACAAACTATGGTACATACGCACAATGGAATACTACACAACGATAAAGAACAATGATGAATCTGTGAAGCATCTCACAACGTGGATGAATCTGGAGGGCATTAGGCCGAGTGAAATAAGTCAATCACAAAAGGCCAAATGTTGTATGAGACCACTACTATAAGAACTCATAAAAAGGTTTACACACAAGAAGAAACGATCTTTGATGGTTACTAGGGACTGGAGGGGTAGGGGTGGAAAAACACTAAATAGACAACAGATAAGTAGTAAATTTGGTGATGGGTAAGACAGTACACAATACCGGGGATGCAAGCACAGCTTGTTCAGGGTAAGGTCATGGAAGCTCCATGGACAAATCCAAACTCCCTAAGGGACTGGATTACTGGGCTGAGGGCTGTGGGTACCATGGTCTCAGGGAACATCTAGCTCAACTGGCATAACATAGTTTATAAAGTAAATGTTCTACATTCTACTTTGGTGAGTAGTATCTGGGGTCTTAAAACCCTGTGAGTGGCTATCTAAGATACTCTACTGGTCTTACCCCTTCAGGAGCAAGGTACAATGAAGAAAACTAAAGACACAAGGGAAAGATTAGTCCAAAAGACTAACAGACCACAACTACCACAGCCTCCACCAGACTGAGTCTAGTACAACTAGATGGTGCCCAGCTACCACCACTGACTGACTGCTCTGACAGGGATCGCGATAGAGGGTCCTGGACAGAGCTGGAGAAAAATGTAAAACAAAATTCTAACTCAAAAAAAAAAAAGACCAGACTTACTGGCCTGACAAAGACTGAAGAAACCCTGACAGTATGGCCCCAGCACCCTTTTAGCTCAGTAATGAAGTCACTCCTAAGGATCACCTTTTTAACCTAAGATTAGAGAGACCATAGGACAAAACAAGACTAAAGGGGCCCACCTGCCCTGAGGCAAGGGCCAGAAGGCAGGAGGGGACAAGAAACCTGGTTATAGGGAACCTGAGGTTGAGAAGGGAGAGTACTGACATGTCATGGGGCTGTTAACCAATGTCACAGAACAATATATGTACTAACTATTTAATGGGAAGCTAGTTTGTTCTGTAAACCTTCATCTACAGTATAATAAAAAATAAAAAAATTAGTAGACAATGGGAAAAAAAAAATAGCGCTCAGGGAAAATAAATTCATGTGGGAAGACCAGAACTGAGCTATCAGATTCAGTGATAAGGGATGTTTATGGGACACAGACAGTCAAAGAATGAGTGTGGGAAGATTCCGCTCATGGCCAACCTGGCCTGACTCTTCAGCTTCAACCATCATGATCTCCCCACTCCTGTCCACACTTCAGTCATGCATCTCTCTTCTCCTTTCTAGGATTCCTCTGCCAAAAGGAGTCTGTACGAGTTATTTCTGCACCCGGGAATGCATTTACCTCCTCCTCCTTCAGATCTCTACCCATACACTCATTACTCAGGATACCATCCTTGACTTTCATGACTCTGCCCAGTTCCATAGCATATGCTTTTCTAGCTCCTGCACTGTGCTTGTCATGGGAGCAATTTTACACGTCTGTACTATTAATTGAGAAACGTTAGGGTCAGTCTCCCAGGTAACCTCTTTTCACTCATGATTATACTCTCCACACGTACTACACAGTTCCTGGCACAGAGAAGAACTGCCTTTTTAAAATAGCAAAGAAATTCGAGCTAAATAAATGCATCTGGGATTAACTTCCTGCTTCAAAATTCTTCAAAGACTTATGTGAATTTTGAAATTTGTTCATGACCAATTTGTTTCTATTTCTCTTCCACATAGGTATAATCTCTCCTGGTGAGATCCAGAGTATTGTTGGATTTTTTCTTTTTCTTTCCTATTTCATAAGAAGACACCCTTTTAGTCCCACAAATAAAAGATGTATTTGTTTTTAAAAACTCCGCTCCCAATGTTTCAGGTTAACTTCCTGATAAATTTCTAGTCTGCTCTTCTTAGGTTCAAGTTCTCAAGAAGCAAGTATTTCTGAGCGGTGGTTATTTCATTACTTTCATTTGATACATACTTTAGTCCTTATGGAACAGAAAAACATAAGCTTGATCCTGATTTTTAAGGACCTTCCCTTGGTTAAGCTGCATTAGGTCAACCTCATCTGCCAAGTATTAATGATTCAACAGACCTGAATCTTCACATCACCTGCTTAGTAGGTGCAGTCATTTGACGGATATGGATGGCAGTTCTGTGGCTAGTATAGAGAGGTGTCCTGGATCCCCTTTTCAAACTTTATTTTAAACATTTGGGTAAGTAGAAAGAATATTCTCTTTCCCCTACCCAACTACAGAGAAAAGATAAACATGTGGATAACAGTTTGGAAAGTAACCAATAAGAGCGTCAATTACTTGGTCCTACAACCTAAAAAAAACCAAAACCTAAAACTGTTCTAAAACTGAAGTCAGCGTTTCTGCAGCAGTCACAATATTTAATGAGAATACAGTTAATATTCCTATAAAACAGGTGACCTCATTTAAGTATCTACACAGAAATTTTGCTTCAAAGTGATCTTGAAGGGTATACAAGAAGTTAGACTGCTCAAGTTTAATGCAGTATGTGTGCTTTAAAGGTTTTGTGGGCTAAAATTGTTGAAGTCATGCTCTATCAAGAATAGTTATGAGGTCTTGAGTATCTTTTTGTTTCTACAATGGCCTAGATCCCAAACTAATTTTGGAGGCAAATCTTAACCACACCCCAGGCATTTCCATGGCAATCTCTTTGCAGAAGGTGGTGGTGCCCCGTTTGTGATCATGTTCTTGTCAAGCCCTCACTTCTCATGAGAACATGTCAATATTATCCCTAGTTCTGCTATTGAAATACATAGTTGTGCATTAAACCAACATCGCAAAAATCTATATCCCTGATAATCAACAAAGAACACAATCTCAAACTGTTAAATCGTTACTTAACGTTTATAAAAGGTTTGACTGAGAGAAGTGGCAGTCATTGAGACTTTCAAGGAGGCTGTTCACAATCTATGCCAAGAATAAGCTAGCAGAGAGGAGTTTCTGACAACTGGACCAGGAATAAGCCTGCTTCTTTTGAACCACTGAGGCATTTTCATTGTGTGGATGCTGTGAGTCATGGTTTTCTCACCACTAAGCGTCGGAGAGCTTAAAGCATGCGTTCTGTGTACTGACCTCGCTCCTGGCTTCTCACGTTCTCTTGGTTCTGCTTCCTATAAATATTTTCTTCTCATTATATTCCATACATTTACGTAAAAAACCTTAAATCTTTGCTAGAATATGGTGAGGTATAAAAAAATAGAAGTTAAAATAAGATGTGTTTTTAAATGGATTACATTTCCAATTTTACGTTTTTTCCCCCTTTGATAACGAATTCTTGATTGTACTACAAAAAGAAAGCTCTGCCACTCATGACATTCTGAGCAATCTTTTTTTCCTAAAGGAATAATTGGAGACATTAAAGAAGCATTTTGCTTGGGGTAATCATTTAAAGGCATTCATGTGCTTTACAAGCTCAGCCTAATGGCAGTTCCCTAAAGAATGTGGTGGTTCTTTAGTGACTTTATTTGCTGTCACCATGACATTCCATAAAAAATAATGAGTCTCTTTATTCCTCCAGTTTTCCACACACCATAACAAGCGCCAATTCCTTGCGCAGGCTGTGCGTCTGCACACCATCACTCCTTCCTCTAAGTGGCCAAGGGAAATGAGGTGCATTCCTAAGTACATCCATTTTAGAAAATTACCCCAAATGTGCACACCAGTTAGACACAGCTGTCTGCCACACTGAACAAATACGTTCCCAAGCAACAAAGATATGTTGTTTGTTGACAAGAATAAGCTCCCACTGGCCAAAGCATTTCATAAACTACTATCTAATCTGGCCTAAATTTTAATTTGCCAGTTGTAGAGTTATCCTGACCTAGGTTGCAGGTAAACCGGTCAATCTTGGAAAGAGAAGCAATCGGAAGACCTTAAATTTCACTTATCTAGAAATAAAATATCCATGATAGTTATATGGCAAGGGAAACCATACCAACACATTAGGGAGCTACCTTTATTGATAAAAATGTTATGTGTTCCAACAAAATGGTCTCACAACTTGGAGTCCGTGACCCTTTCTAGGACAAACATATAAGGAGCTTAAAGCACACTGGCTGGTCCATACAACTGACAAATTTAGAGAGGAAAAGGAGTCCTCTGCTGTAGAGAGAGGGGGAGAGACCAGGTGTCCAGCACTAGCTGCCCGTCCGCCCTGCATCAGAGGAAGGTGAGGCCCAAAGACAGAGGCTAGGCATTACCTACTACTATATTCTCCAACTGAAGAAATGCTGGATGCTATGTTTAGAGTTCATTTCTTCTAATTTGAGATAAAATTTTTATTATTCAAGGGGAGGACAAATTTCTTAACACCACCACTCTTTCACACTTTAAAGGATAATAATGGTACCTTAAAAATCACAATTATACAGTATGCTAATGCAAAGCTATCCCAATACTGCTCTTAAGTTGTTCAAAGAAAGTAGGGATCAGTCATTCCTCATAAGCAATGTAATGTTATGGTTCTTATCACTTTGTATAGCTGAAATTCTAATATACAAAAGGCAGCAAAAAGCCAAATTAAAGACATGAAAGGAGAACTGGCATGAACTAGAGGGAGGCAAAGGAATCAATCACAACACATGACAACACGTAATTATTCCTCCATTGATGGTACCTTATACAACCCCCAGCTTCCTGCTGTCTACAGCTAATAGTGGAATGCTTTCAACAGCATTTAGAAAATGATACCCAGAATGTTTTTATATGTAGACTCATTCTTCAAATCATTTGAGGCAGACTCATTCAACTATTGAATAATCGTTACTGAAATTTTACTCCTGGGGTCAGGCACACCCAGAGCACAAGCTGAAAGTATGGCAAAAAGGGGCAGGGACTGGGTGTACAGCAGAACCTGGGGGAGAGGCTTGAAAAGCTCTCCTCATTCCCAACTTTAAATGTTAGTACCCTATCTTATGTAAATAATGTGCACTTTTGGTTGCCGACCACACCCTCCCCCTGCGAAGTATTTTTATAAGCATGCTATGCTAATTTTTTTTAAAGTAACATGTAAAAAAAAAATAGCATACAGGTGCTTATGAAAATACCTTGTAGGGGGAGGGCACGGTTGGCAAACAAATGTAGAAGATGTGTGTTGTTTGTGTAAAATACAGTATTCCCTAGGACTCTGCTATTGAGCCTTTTTTCTTACTACCCATTAATTCAGAACCTACACCACCTCATTCACCTCCATTTGTGAATCACTATAAAAGACAATGGCTTCCAAAAAGTCTACGAGCCTGACCTCTCTTCTAAGTGCCAAACTGTGACAGTAGATTGCTACTTTCATATTCCAGGCACTTTAAATTCAACAGGTCTAAAATTAAACTCATGATCTTTCCCCATAAACTTTTCTTCCAGCATTCTACATCCTAATCAGTTACTCAATCCAGAAATCTGGAAGTCGTTATCAATTACTATCTCTTATCACAACCCATCCGCCCCTTCACACACATCCAATTAATGAAGTCCTCCAGTCTTCAGGGTAAAGAGAAACAAAATAAAAACCCAAACTAGCTGCTGTCAACTCATCCTGACTCACGGCAACCTCACGTGTTGCAAAGTAGAACTGTGCTTCCTTTTTCACTGTGTTCTTGATTCCAGTTCTCGATATGATTTCCTGGGTTCACTGTAACAAAGCTGATCATTCTCCCTGCTGCTAGTCTCTTTCCCTTCAATTACCATTTAGTAGAAGTAAGTTCAAAAAACACAAGTCGGCCAAATGGTTCCTCCAGGTAAAGCCATGCAGAAGAACCCCCATTACCTGTTGTGGTAGGAAGAATGCTAAGATGGTCTCAACATTTCCTACCCCCTGGCGTACAAACCCTGTAACATCTCTGGGACTGTGAATATACTGGATTTTACTCCTGTGATTAGGTGATGTTACATGGCAGAGCTGACCTGAAGATAGGAAATTATCTGGGTGGGCCTGGCCTAATCACACGAGCCTGTAAAAGCACAGTTTTCTTCTGGCTGGTAGACTTGTGGTACATTCTCTGCTGCAGAGATGGAGGGGCCCTAAGGGCAAGGGCCTGAGAGTGCACTCTGTATCAGAGAGCAGTTCCTAGTTGACAACAAGCCAAGAGTGTGGTGACCTCACTCCTACAACCACAAGGAATGATTCTGCCAACAACCTGAGCAGGATGAATGTTGATCTTGCTCTAGTCGAGCCCCCGATGAGAACGCAATTAGTGAATAACCTGATTTCGGCTTCATGACACCAGAGCAGAAGAGCAGCTAAAATGGGCCGGATACCTGACCCATAAATACTCTGAGATAGTAAATGTTGTTTTCAACTCTAAGTTTAGAGTAATTTGTCATGCAGCAGGAAGAAACTAACACACCTGCAGAACACTCTCCATCTTGTTAGCACAAACCAACCCTTCGGGCCTGGCTCTCAGCCTCCCTTTCCAGCCTCACACCCTGTCCCGGCTGCCCTTAATGTTTCAAATACACCCAGGGCTCACTTAAGCCAACTCATTGCCCAAAAGATGAAAGTGTTAAGCAGAATGAAATAACTATCAGAAACATAATTAGAATTATTCTGGAAAGAAGTAGAATAAATAAAACGAAATATGTGAATGCTGCTGAAGTCTATGTTGCCTTAAACACCACTGCAGGGATAGTCAGCCAACATCTTCTAACAATTAATATCTACCTGCTAAATGAAGATGGGAGACTTACTTAACCGTTTTTTAACAGTATGAACTACTGCTGAGGAATCTTTACTCCTCAGGGGGTATTTACTGCCATGTAAAGATTTCCAGTCATGCTTCTTATACAGCAGCCCTATTCTGAAACCAAGATCCTAACACAGAATAATCCAGTAGCCACTGTTAATTTACTTGAGGCAAGAGAGAAAGTTCTCTTCAGTAGCAGAGGAGCTGTTCCAGCATGAAAAGAAAGTGAGCTGGGTAGGCTAACATCTGTTTCCTTCTTCTTCGATGACCTTTAGTGTGTCTGGTTATTTTATTAAAATACAGCATTACACAGAACTTCTAATATGATAAAAGGCAAAAGAAGAGTTTTATTATCCTATACTATTCTATCCTATACAGGAGATCAAATATAGGGTGATCTGTATTTTTAAGACACTTAAAATCAAACTAGGGGCCCCGGTAATGCGGTGGTTAAGAACTCAGCTGCTAACCAAAAGGTCGGCAGCTCAAATCCATCAGCTGATCCCTGGAAACCCTATGGGGCAGCGCTACTCTCTCCTATAGGGTCACTATGAGTCGGAATCAACTCAATTGCAACAGGTTTTTTTTGTAAATCAAACTGAATAGTAAAAAAGGTCTCTTGAAATGCACCAGTCAGAGAAATCAGAAAATACAGTGAGTTCAGGCTTAGTGGAATTAAAAAGAACATTCCATGCCAACTTCCACAGGGAATAAAGATGAAGGAAAAGCAGGGCGACTTCAGGAGACTCCTGAAATAGACCTTCCTACATAGCTGGAGGGAGCCCATTATCTCAGCCAAGGAACACTACCTCCTTGTGTACCTAGAACGTGAGTCAGTTCAAGATAAAAGCCAGAAATGGAGTGCACGTAACTATTTTCAGAACATATTCAGGCTTGCTAAGCACCTACTAACTTCTGACATAACAGCACTGGAACCTTAGCTGCATCTTGTCTCGGCTGAGCAGGCTTCATGGGGCAGTGTGAGGAAAAGCACATCTCCTGTGTCCTTCAAACTGCTTTCTCAACCCTACAGGCCTCTTAGGGAAGTTTTTGTTTTTAACTTAAACATGAGCACAGTGAATACGTCCTCCTTTTATATAACATGTTTTTCTGCATTTCCAAAACCACCAAATTAATGATTAGTTTTTGTGAAAACAGTGATAATATTCTTTCCAGGTAAAAAACCTAAATTGGAGTCAAAGTGAAATCTTCTTGTTGTCAGGTGCCGTTGAGTCAGTTCTGACTCATGGTGACCCTGTGCACAACAGAACAAAACACTGCCCGGTCCTGCACCATCCTTACAACAGTTGTTATGCTTGAGCTCATTGTCGCAGCCACTGTGTCAATCCACCTCATTGAGGTTCTTCCTCTTTTCCACTGACTCTGTACTCTGCCAAGCATGATGTCCTTCTCCAGGGACTGATCTCTCCTGACAACATGTCCAAAGTATGTAAGACGCAGTCTTGCCATCCTCGCTTCTAAGGAGCATTCTAGTTGTACTTCTTCCAAGACAGATTTGTTTGTTCTTTTGGCAGTCCATGGTATATTCAATATTCTTCGCCAACACCACAATTCAAAGGCGTCAACTCTTCTTTGGTCTTTCTTATTCATTGTCCAGCTTTCACATGCATATGACGCAACTGAAAATACCATGGCTGAGGTCAGGTGCACCTTAGTCTTCAGGGTGACATCTTTGCTCTTCAACACTTTGAAGCGGTCCTTTGCAGCAGATCTGCCCAATGCAATGCGTCTTTTGATTTCTTGACTGCTGCTTCCATGGCTGTTGATTGTGGATCCAAGTAAAATGAAATCCTTGACAACTTCAATCTTTTCTCCGTTTATCATGATGTTGGCTCACTGGTCCAGTTGTGAGGATTTTTGTTTTCTTTATGTTGTGATGTAATCCAGACTGAAGGCTGTGGTCTTTAATCTTCATTAGTAAGTGCTTCAGGTCCTCTTCACTTTCAGCAAGCAAGGTTGTGTCATCTGCATAACACAGGTTGTTAATGAGTCTTCATCCAATCCTGATGCCCCGTTCATCTTCATATAGTCCAGTTTCTCGTATTATTTGTTCAGCATACAGATTAAATAGGTATGGTGAAAGAATACAACCCTGACGTACACCTTTCCTGACTTTAAACCAATCAGTATCCCCTTGTTCTGTCCAAACAATGGCCTCTTGATCTATGTAAAGGCTCCTCACGAGCACAATTAAGTGTTCTGGAATTTCCATTCTTTGCAATATTATGCATAATTTGTTATGATCCACACAGTCGAATGCCTTTGCATAGTCAATAAAACACAGGTAAACATCCTTCTGGTATTCTCTGCTTTCAGCCAGGTTCCATCTGACATCAGCAATGATATCCCTGGTTCCACGTCCTCTTCTGAAACCGGCCTGAATTTCTGGTAGTTCCCTGTTGACATACTGCTGCAGCCGTTTTTGAATGATCTTCAGCAAAATTTTGCTTGCATCTGATACTAATGATATTGTTCTATAATTTCCACATTCAGTTGGATCACCTTTCTTGGGAATAGGCATAAATATGGATCTCTTCCAGTCTTTTTCCAGTCAGTTGGCCAGGGAGCTGTCTTCCATATTTCTTGGCATAGGCGAGTGAGCACCTCCAGCTCTGCATCTGTTTGTTGAAACATCTCAATTGATATTCCATCAATTCCTGGAGCCTTGTTTTTCGCCAATGCCTTCAGAGAAGCTTGGATTTCTTCCTTCTGTACCATCAGTTCCTGATCATATGCTACCTCTTGAAATGGATGAATATCGACTAATTCTTTTTGGTATAGTGACTTTGTGCATTCCTTCCATCTTCTTTTGATGCTTCCTGCGTCGCTAAATATTTTCCGCCATAGACTCCTTCACTATTGCAACTCGAGGCTTGAATTTTTTCTTCAGTTCTTGCAGCTTGAGAAATGCCAAGTGTGTTCTTCCCTTTTGGTTTTTCATCTCCAGCTTTTTGCACATGTCATTGTAATACTTTACTTTGTCTTCTCGAGCCGCCCTTTGAAATCTTCTGTTCAGTTCTTACTTCATCAATGCTCGACGTTTGAGAGCAAGTTTCAAAGTCTCCTCTGACATCCATCTTGGTCTTTTCTTTTCTTTCCTGCTTTTCAATGACCTGTTGCTTTCTTTATATATTGACAACTTCAATCTTTTCTCCATTTATCATGATGTTGCTTATTCGTCCAGTTGTGAGGATTTTTGTTTTCTCTATGTGAGGTGCAATCATTCCACAACTCGTCCGGTCTTCGGTCACTAGTGTTCAATGCATCAAACCTAAATTCAGGTGGGATGTACTCAAGGTCATATTTTGGCTCTCGTGGACTTCCTCTGATTTTCTTCAGTTTCAGCTGGAACTTGTATATGAGCAATTGATGGTCTGTGCCACAGTCAGCCCCTGGCCTTGTTCTGATGATATTGAGCTTTTCCATTGTCTCTTCCCACAGGTGTAGTCAATTTGGTTTCTGTGTGTTCCACCTGGCTAGGTCCATGTATATAATCGCCATTTATGTTGGTGAAAGAAGGTATTTGCAATGAAGAAATCGTTAGTCTTGGAAAATTCTATCATTCGATCTCTGGCATTGTTTCTATCACGAAGGCCATATTTTCCAACTATTGATCCTTCTTCTTTGTTTCCAACTTTCGCATCCCAATCACCAGTAATTATCAATGCATCCTGACTGCATGTTCGATCAATTTCAGACTGCAGCAGCTGATAAAAATCTTCTATAACAGAAGTGAAATTTACTTGCTCATATTTAAAAAATAGTTTCCAGTGTCTAACCTATTGTTAGTTGACCAAAGTAAGTCTCTAAAGAGCATGGAGACTATAATCCCATTTATATTTTAAAAGATCATCACCACTTTATAGAGTGTCTCCTATTCATATCCTTACTGTAGTGTGACTGATTACTTATTGATTGCTTTTGTGTGGCCTTTCTAGCCAGGATCTTGTAATTCCCAACCAGGTGATTGGGTGGAATTGTGTGATAGGGTAATCCAAGGGGATTGGCGAGTTTTGTCTTAAAAGAGAGCCAATTTCAGAGTAGAGGAGAGGAGCCCACCACCACCAAGGAAGGAGGGACCAGCGGGAGAGACCCACAGCAGTGACCTGGCAGCAGGAGATGCCCCCACAGAGAAAGAATGCTGAGTGCCTTTGGGCATAGACTGAGGGCCAGGGAGAAGCATGTCTGCAAACATGGCTGGGAAGAGGCTGTGCTAATAGGAGAACAGTATCCTGAGTGTTCCTGTTCCTGAGGCTGAATTGTATCTGTTACTTCTCTATTAAATCCTATAATTGTTGAGTGTGGTCTGCGAGTTCTGTAAGGCCACTACAATGAATAATTGAACCCAGCAGAGAAGTAGGGAATGCTGTGGGAAGGACTGTTGGTGTCAGAATTGGTAAAGATGGTGGAGAGAGAAGGCAAGTCTGAACTCCACCTCAAAGGAATCAGCCTTGGGCTGTTGATCTTGATTCTCCTTCTCCCTTGTGGGACTGGAGGAGGCCAGACACCTCCTCCACACCATTATTACAGTCTTACATACAAAAGTCTGGAAGGATATACTTCAGCTGTATGGGACAGAAGTTCCAGAGAGTTAGTGAATCTATCAAATTTGCCAACCATGGTAGACCCAGCAGGTCCCTGGCATCCTGTAGACACTGAAGATTCACTCTACTACTCAAAACAACCCTGTGAGGTCTACTTTACACGAGGGAAAATTAGGATTTCAAGGGATAAAAAACATACAAATGCCAAAGCCAAGGTGCCAGCCAGGCTAACGTACTATGGCACACTATGTCCCAAAGCTTAATAGTCTTAGAGCCAAAGTTGAAATCTTTGGCAAGAGGGAGGGGTAAAGGGGGCACCGAGTTCTGTTAAGGGTGATAGAAAAATCCGGAAATGAACAGTGGTGATGGTTTCACAACATGATGAACGTAATTAATGCCACTGAACTGTACATATAGAACATGCTGAAATGGCGAATGTTTTGTTACATATATTTGTACTACAATAAAGAAAAATTCAACTCTTTGAAGAGTTGACTGGGAAAACTTATTTTACTGTACAACAACACTTCAATCTGATTTTATTCATGATACTTCCATAGAATTTAAAGTATTCAATTGTTAGGATATTTATACATTATAAGCTTAATGGAGACATTTTAAAAAGTCCGGGAGTGGGTGATCCTTTTAATTGAAATACTAAATGTTGGTTCCACCTTTGGTTGAATGGATTCAGAGTCAAATCAGAGTTCGACATTTCCAACGCTCTGTCCTTAACGAACCCTAGATATATCAAGTAGCACAGCACAAAAACTGACAGGGCAGGATTCTTAGAGAAGTCCCCAGCTATTTAAGAAAGTTAAAATTATGTCAAAGTTGTATCCAATTTTAAATTAATCTAGAATTCTGAAATGATCATCTGTTTGAGTGACTTGCCCTAGATGCTCTCAGAATGTCTGACTGATATGGAAACCTTGAGGGAATAAGTAAAAGAAAAATGTAAAATGCGGGCAAGAATGCCCCGAAAGCCCCAATGAAGCTTCCATTCAAAGACAGATATACTATTAGCCTTGAAATAAGAGCCAAAATCAGCCACTGTATTTATTAATCACCAATAAATATTAGCCATGGCATATGCATTACTAACAAAAAATATAGGAAAGGAAGCTATTTCATTTCACTATGTAACATTTTAGCAGAGCTTTTTCCGGACTTTGTCATAATTTCCTCTCTTTCCCACTGGGTTATTTAATTGCCTTATCTAAACAGCAAACAGGATAGGGCTGAGACACTCCTAAGACCGACTTTCCCTTATTCCTCTGCTATAAAAATGAGCAAGATCATAAGGACTTGTAACACCACAAAAGTTATTCAAACATAAAGATATTTTAATACCTCCTTTTAAGTTAAAAACTTTTTTCAAACCAATAGCACCAAATTCCTTTTGTGATAAAGCGAAGAAGTGCTGCCTTTTTTCACATGCCAGTCGGGCACTGGCCAGTGAAGGACGTGGGCCAGCTAAACCCTGACTCGAATCCCTGCCTCGCCGTATGCGCTTCCTCTTTAGACGGAGTCAACAGGCGTGCATGTGCCAGCAGCCGTGTGAATGCTAGTCCTTGCAAACACTTCACCATATCCCTATGCCAGGCCTTCAATATCATGCTGTGAACCTGCTTCTATGTAACAGCAAAAGGTTTCCTTTGTTACAGTATTTTAATGAATTTGCTGGACATGTGTGTGGGTGCCTGCAGTGTACACACACACACACATTTTTGGGGAAATTGGACTGGAGTTCTTGTCTTCCTCCAAATCTAAGAGCCGGTGTGCTGTGGACTGAATCCTGTTTCCCCAAAATTTATGCTGAAGTCCTAACCCCTAGTACCTGTGAACAGAGACTTTGATGATGTTATCAGTTAACAAAGAGGTGATACTAGAGTAGGGTAGATCCTAATTGCATAAGAGAGATGTCCTATAAAAAAGGAGAAGAGACAGAGACACAGGCAGAGGGAAGACAGCCAGGTGTTGATGGAGTTACGTGTAGCTGTAAGGAAGGAATACCTGGGCTCCCAGAAGCTAGGAGAGACAAGGAGGGATCGTTCCCTAGAGCCTTCGGTGAGAACAAAGCCCTGTAGACACCCTGAATTTGGACTACTAGCCTCCAGAACTGTGAGACCATAAATTTCTGTTCTTAAAAGCCCCTCAGTTTGTCGTATTTTGTTTCATCAGCCATAGGAAATGAATGCACTGTGATTCTACCCGATCTCACCATTATATTCAAAAAGAGGTCACAGGTGCTCACAGTGGTCACACTGGCCTCAGAATTTGGGGACAAGGCCAAAGGACAGCCCCCTCTGAAACTGAAGCTAACAAAAAAGTGATGTAAAATTCAAGAGATGATTCCCCATGCAGAAATATTCCCAGGTTATTCTCCATCTACGAAAAGATTTTCTAATCTTGCGGCTGATGTCAATAGCCTGTTTCCTAAACTTTCTGAAGGGCCAAGGGAACTTTCATGAAAAGAAAGGCATCAACTTAAATGCTAAGGAGAGATGAGCTATAATCTTGAAAATTACAACCTGTCTTTCATGGGGAAAGGCTGTAATTATGAAATAAACTGGCAATTGATTAGGAAAACTGAGAGTCATTGGATGGTGAAAACTGAGAGTCATTGGATGGTGAAAACTGTTTCAGGAAGGGATAGTCAGGGCCCTCAGCTTAGACTAGCCTGTTTTGAGTTGGGCTACTGATGACTAAAGAGTCTTCTTAAAGTCATTCTATACAAAGGCGTAGAGCTGGGTCAAGCTTTGAACCTTGTTCCACATGTCACTTTGAAGAGATTCCATATTATATATCTCCCCAAATATTTTCTTCTCTTATTCAAAATGAAAAGCATTGCTCCCAAACTCTATTTTTCCAAATAGTAGCTTATTTTATGACAGTATAACCAGGTCCAGAGATTTAAAGACAATTTCTTAGAATTCAGGTTGGTTTCAGAAATCTTGAAAGAGTGACATTCTTCCTATTGGACTGTACCTGTCCTTCTTAAATAGGATCTGCTCCTACCCTGAGCCCTTCAGCTCCTTAAAAAAACCAGTTGCTATTGAGTGAATTCTAACTCATGGTGACCCCATGTGTGTCAGAGTAGACTGTGTCCACAGGGTTGACAATGGCTGATTTTTCAGAAGTAGGCTGCCAGGCCTTTCCTCCGAGGTACCCCTGGGTGGACTCTACCCTACAATCATTTGTTTAGCAGCAAGTATGTTAACCATTTGTACTACTCAGGGCCTCACTTTATATTAAAGCCCCCACAAAATTAGTAAAGCTCTTTGGTATCTTTTACCACACAACATGATAACATACTAGCTCTACAGATTAAAAACTGGTAAATATCAAAAAAGAATATGCATTAAGACAAATAACTAAAACTCAAATGATTCACTCCCTTGTTAATAATATTGCAGTACCTCCTATGCACAAGCTGATGCATTAATCTTAGAAAACACAAAGCTTTTAACAAGGTGACTGGTAGAGACTACACCCTGAGGGTCTGAAGAGCTGCACACTGCACCTCCTTCTAGAAGCCTGGAGCAGCTCCTTGGCAGCAGACACTCCCTCCTGGGATCATCACTAGACTGAAGCTGTGTGCATGGGAGGGCATGTCTTCACACAGGGTCTGGATGATGTCAGCATGCTGGGAAGAAGTGTTCCCTGAGGAAGGAAATGAGAAGCCCCGAGGAAGGGGGGCAAGAGCATCCTTTTCTCACTGGGGCGAGGACTGAGCAGGGCCTGGACTGAGGCATGTGAGCTCAGCTTCCATGTGCAGCAGAACACGCAGCAGGCAGGGAGACACTGAGAAGAGACTGTGTGTTTGGGACTTGGAGCAGCAGGCATGCTTTCTGTATACAGCCTTTCCTCAAACCTCTTTCCTCAAACCTCTAGTAAAGCCTAATCTCAGGTATGCCATGCAAATCAGGGAAAGCCCACTCCATTTCTGAAGCAGCAGCCAAGAGGAGCAGTGCCCTCCCCGTGAGCCCAGCAGGGGGCCAGGGGCATTCACAAGTAGCTGAGCTGTGATCTCCTTCAGTCTGTGGCAATAAGGCCACCAACAGAGAGGAGTCACAGGGCTTGCTCCTGAGCACATGGGAAAAGTCCCAGAAAGGATGTCGGAGGAGGTCCTGAAGGAAGATAATTCCAAGCAAGTAAACTAGACAGAAACACTGAATTACAACCTGAAATTTTAGTTGCAGACGGTGAGAACTAGAGAAAACCTGGATTATTTTCAAACCTGGAAGATTGCCTCCTCTAGTAAACACATAGCTGATGAACATCTACTATGTGAAAAATCAACCACTGTGTTGTACAAAATACAGAGATAAATCAGACAGCATCCTCTGCAACAGGTAAGACAATACACATCGTCGAGAGTGGTTTACTTAGGAATACCTCTGCCCAAAGTCAGAATTGGAAACATGCATTTCAAGCAAATCATGGACACAAAGTGGCCCTAAAACACAAAGGTATGTGAAGAGTACTGCGAGAAACCAAACCTAGTGTTTCAACATCACAATTTTAGAATATTAGCATTGGAAAACAATTCCCTATTTGGCCTCACCACAACGTGACAGCTAGGGGGAAACACAAAAGGAATTTCCCAGTGATTTTCACCTTTTATAGAGCACCCAGCACCGAGTGCACACAGCACTCAGGTCCCCAAACTCATTCAATTTCCAAAGCACAACCCATTATGCAGTTGTACACCAGAGGGTTCTACTGTATTTATTTCTGGACATACATGCTCATATTTTTAACCTTAATATTGTTAAGAGTGTTTAGTAGGCCACCGTATATACTAAGGAAACCCTGGTGGCGTAGTGGTTAAGAGTTATGGCTGTTAACCAAAAAGGCCGGTAGTTTGAATCTACCAGGTGCTCCTTGGAAACCCTATGGGGCAGTTCTACTCTGTCCTACAGGGTCGCTATGAGTCAGAATCAACTCTAGGGTAACGGGTTTGGTACTTTTGGTTTGTATATACTAAGGTTTGAAAATGAAAACTAGGTGAATAGATTTAACAATTTTAGTAAAAAGGTTTGGGTTTCTTAATCAAACCTTAACGAGGACAAATCTCAATACCTTGGGAAGAATATTTAAGGCTAATTATGTCAGTAAATGGGGGCAGTGTTGGCTCAGAGGCAGAATTCTTGCCTACCAAGAGGGAGCCCCTGATTCTGCTCCCTGGCCAACGCACAGCAAGCGCGGCCACCACCATCTGCCACTGAAGGTTTGTGTGCGCTGTGATGCTGAACAAGTTTCGGCAGAGCTTCTAAACTAAGACACACCACGAAGAAAGTTCTGACAATCAGCTTCTAAAAGTCAGCCAGTGAAAACCCTACGGATTACAACAGTCCTACCTGCAACTGATCATGCGGATGGCAAAGGACTTGACAGAACTTTATCTCGTGGTGCTTGGGGTCTTCATGAGTGGGGGCAGACTCGACAGTAGCTACCAATGACAACATCACATTGGCAAATGACAAAGTGCCATGTTAATAGTCCTTGTATGTACGGTTGCTCCAAAGAGTCATTACACAAGAAAACAAAGATAATTAATGGCCTCTTTTTTTCTCATCCTTCAGAGTCCCTGGGGGCATCCTCCTTGAAGCAGAAAGCTGCTCTGCTTGGCTGCTTATTCACTATATCACGTGATGGAAGGTCTGATGTGGCACATTATTTTATTGCACACAGACCACTGAAAGAGTGCCATGTCACAGATGGAAAAGAAATTTATAGTTACACAGGATCAAATCCTCTGAGATTCACACATCGAAGGCCTCAAATATTTGCTTAATAAGCAATATTTATACTGGCTTGAAAAAGTGCTTATTTTTTACAATTATTTATAATTTCTTATAATCCAAGAAAGGCAACAGTTGCTCTAATCATCCTTCTGGGTCATGTCTTGTCAAGAACTTACAAAGGAATTGGTGAGTATTTTAATCACGTCATTGTAGAAGTTGGAAAATTCAGGTACTCAATTTGGTTCTCCAACCAAATCCCATTAAGTGAAGTACACAAAAGAGGAGTGTGTTTTGGACAGGTAACTGAATCACTGACAAAAGAGAGCATGTGACAATGTTGTTGAATGGTCCATTCCTCAGCAGGAGTCAGAATGTGACAAAAGCGCACTGACGACATAGTTCCATAGTATTTCCTTATCCTCTCTGGTTCCTCGGAAGTATTGCTGGATGGTCTCAGCAAATGCATCTCCACATCAACTCTATAGTTTGTGTTTACTCCAGGTCTGGTTTAGTACAGAAGACAGGGACCCCTGTTGGGCACGTCTTGGAGGAATCTGTGTGGTCCTTGGTCAGGTAGCCCTCAGTTAACCAGCGGGCCTCTGGACAGTCCTTACCTGGGGCCAGGGTTTAATGGTTTTAGTGCTACACTTAAGTACCTCTATTTGATTTGCACCAGTCAACCACCATCTGTCTGTCAGTTTGTTGTATTGTGGGGGCTTGCATGGTGCTACGATGTAGGAAGCAATGCCATCGGTATTTCAAATATCATCATGGTAACCCATGATGGACAGGTTTCAGTGGAGCTTCCAGACTAAGACAGACTAGAAAGGAAGGCCTAGCGATCTACTTCTGAAATATAGCCAATAAAAACTCTGTGGATCACAACAGAATACTGTCTAATATAGCACTAGAAGATGAGCCCCCTATCATGGATGGCATCAACAGACTCAAGTATGCCAGCTCATGAGGATGACATGGGACCAGGCAGCATTTTGTTCAGTTGTACATGGGGTCACTGTGAGTCAGAGCTAACTGATGGCAACCAATGTCAACAAGTAAACTGAGCTTTCACATGGGGAGAGAAACATGGCTGGACCCTTTTGAGTAACACCTGCAAGATAAGGTGTTACCCTCACTTCTCCGGTCATGCTCTAACAACTCCACTATTAGGGTTTCTAGTGGAAAACATGGAAACCCTGGTGGCGTGGTGGTTAAGAGCTACGGCTGCTAACCAAAATGTCAGCAGTTTGAATCACCAGGCGCTCCCTGGAAACTCTGTGGGGCAGTTCTACTCTGTCCAATGGTTCGCTATTAGTTGGAGTTGGCTCAACAGCAATGGGTTTGGTTTCTTGTTTTGGTTTAGTAGAAAACATAAACCAACTGCATCGTAAGATGGCTTACAAAATTTTACACACAGCAGAAAGCTAATACGGTAAAACCTGCGAAAGCCAGAACCTGTGTAAGGCGGGACCTATCAGAATAGGAAAATTCAAACATTTTTCATGAAAACAAGTAATAGAAAAGTGGTAAGACTGTACCCTGTCAGAGGTGGAAAACCTGTGAGACCCAGAAAAACAAAGCAGTCCTGTCAAGTTCTGGCTCTCGCAGGTTTCACTATAGTATAAAATATGGACTTAAATTTCAGGTCAAGTCTGAATTATTTTCCTAAAGCCAAATCAGACTAGATTAGAAATAATGTTCACACAAGAAAAAACAGACATTTCTAACTGGATGGCCATCAGGGGAAATGTGCACTAACTGGTCAGACTAAGCACGGAGTGATGGTACTAAAATCAATGTGATAAGTCCACTCTATTTCCTCCTCTTCATATGCCTGGTATTTTTGTTTCTCCTTTAAAATTTGTTTAATAAACAGCAACAACAATAACAAACTGGCTATAGGAAGCTGCTTGTGTTCCTTGATAGTAAAATAAAAACAGATGAAGGGAATGACAGCTTGGGTAATTTTTGTTGCCATAAATGAAAATTGGGTAGTATGTAAACATTTCCCAAACATATTTACCAAGTCGCCTGTAAACTAGTTACTTTTATTTTAGATAATCAAGTGTGTGAACAAATTACTGAGGAAAAAGGTCTCTTAAGAGGAAAAGCATCAGATGCTAAAATCATCTACACCTGCTGTTACAAGGAAACTTGAAAAAGCCAGCACAATTGAAAAAAAACTAACATCAAAACATGGGTGTGTGGTGAGGGCCTACTATCTGTCCGGTCACTGCTCTCAGAGAGCAACAGTGTCTTATAGGGTTTTACTCAGGTGCTGCGTTTCCCCACTGCAGCACTGCCGGGACGAGGCAAAGGCTGCTTGGTGGCTTCAGGAGAAGAGAGCTGTGCTACGCTATTCAGAGGTGTCTGTTTTCTGGCAGGAAGTCCTTTATTGGTAATGATAAATTCCAGTGATAAAGTGGTGCCAGGGTTGAACCGTGTTGATTTTGAAGATGACGTAATGAAGACATGAATTAAGCCATGGGAAAAAACACTATCCTGGGCACAATCCATTAAAAATGAAGCGCCTCCTTTGGTGCCTTATTAAAGTTACACATGCTATTGCCTCCCGTACTCTCCTGAATTCACCCACAATTGCATGTCCTGGGGGCAGGGGTTGAGGAAGCAATTCTGCCTTTACAATGCTGAATTTTGTTTGTTTCTCTTCTCCATGGGTCTTAGAGTGGGAAGAGGCATTAGAAGTCACCTGGTCTGAGATGCCACCAGGGGAATTGTTGGTTTCCATAAGGGCACCTACAGGGTCTGCTAATGGCAGGAAGCATACATCATCATGTCAGTAGCAATAACTTAAAAACATTATTGCTCTGTTTATTTAAAACCCAACTTCATGTAACTTCTTCCTTCATTTTTCTTTCTATATGTTAAAAAAAGAAATGTTATGACAACCTTTTCCAGTAACTGAAAATAGTTATACTGTCCCTTCCAAATCTTATTTTTTTCCATATGAAACACATTCTATTTCATTCACCATTCCTCGTGGGATGGTTTCTAGATCAGTCAGCGTCCTGTAATTCCCTGCTACGCATACTCAAGTCAGAGTTCACTGTTATTACTGTTCCCGTAATTATTAAACAGCTAGTATTTTTTTTTTTTTTTATCAAGAGGAAGCCCTGGTGGTGTAGTGGTTAAGTGCTATAACTTTTAACCAAAAGGTTGGCAGTTTGAATCCACCAGGTGCTCCTTGGAAACTCTGTGGGGCAGTTCCATTCTGTCCTATAGGGCCGCTATGAGTTGGAATCGACTAGACGGCCACAGGTTTGGTTTTCTGGTTTTATTTATCAAGAATCTGCTACATCACAGGAAGTATTTAAATAAATTTATCTGCTTCAGTCTTTTCAATAAAGCCTTTTTGAGGCAAGTATTTCCATGCCCATTCCACTGTTGAGGAAGCTGAGGTTCATAAAATTGAAGGGAATTCCTGTAAATCACACAGTTACAAGTGGACCAGCCAGTTTCCAAACCCCCGTCTGGTGACTGTGGAGTATGCGCACGTCTCTGCGGGACACAGCCCAGTAGACGTGCTCTCTGCAGCCTGGCGACAGGGACTACTCACCACCTGCTGGGAACGGAGCACTATACTTACCCAGAAGCAGCCTGTGATTATGTGAACGTTTCTGACAGCTACGCTACACTGTTGGTTCATGTAGAGTTTGTAATGAACTTAAACTCAAAGATGAATTTTACCCAAACTGTTATTAAGCATGACCAGCCCTTACCCCAAACACATTTTTGTTTTGCACTTGATCCTTAAAAACAGAAAGAAGTTTTGCATCCATTCCCGTTAAATGTTATTTTGCTCACTTTGGCTCAGTGTTCCACACTACCTACCCCATAATGAACCTGGATTCTGACACCTGGGGCATTAAAACCATCACCATCGAGTCAATTCCTATGCACGGTGACCCCATGTGTTACAGAGTAGAACTGTAATCCATAGGGTTTTCTTGGCTATAATCTTAACAGAAGCTGACTTGCCAGGCCGTTCTACCACGACACTGCTGGGTGGACTCAAACCACCAACCTTTAGCTTAGCAGTTGTGCTCCAACCATTTACGCTACCTAGGGATTCGAGGCCCGGGGCATCGGTATCTTTTACAGCTGTGTATTACTAAAAACATATCATCGAGCTGCTTTTTGTTCCTTCATTCAAGTATTTGATAAAACAGTTTAGAGGAGAGCAAAAACATTGCCCCATCTTCCTGGGGCAATGTTTTTCAGTCTCTGTTTACCTGCTACACCCCAGGTGTACTTTGCTAGCCAAGCTTTACTTCCTATAGGTTGTATCACAAAAACAAGAGGCGTTTTGAATATGCTTTTTCAACTAGCATGCCACTGCCACCTGGAGAATCACCTCACTGATTCATAACCCGTTTTCTTATTCAGTCAGTTACAATGAATCCATTTAACTTCACATGCCCGACCTTCTCCTCCATTTCCTCCACAAAGATCTCAGTGAACATTTTTTCTTCTTCCAATGCCTGTTGTTGTAAAACTAAAATATTCTGCTAGTAAAGGCTTTATAGTCCAGAAATCTGTCAAATTTCTAAAGTGAATTATAAAGGAAAACAACTGACCAATATTGCCATGCCATTTAAAACGTTCACAGCGACATTAAAAGTAATTGAATTGCATCCAAAGTCAATTACAAAAAAAAATTCTGTATCCCCAAAACACAGTGATTACCTATAATGAACTAGAAGCACAAAATATAAATTAAGTTTGGCAAATATGATCAGCAGTACATGCACCACAGCCATCCCAGCGGCATTTATTCTCCCAACATCAAACACTGTAAACCTTCTTCTAGACTCTTCTTCAGAAAACTCTGGTAGCCATGACTAGATTGTTGTCAGTTTGCTGTTGTTAGCTGCCGCTGAGTAGATTCCAACTCATGGCGGCTCCGTGTGTTACACAGCAGAACTGCTACATGGGATGTTCTTGGCTGTAATCTTAATGGAAGCAGTTCTCCAGGCCTTTTCTTCTGTGGCACTGCTGGGTGGGTTCGAACCGCCAACTTCAGTTGAGTGCAAACCATTTGCGCCACCCAGGAACATATCAGGTACCCCTATTTATTCTATCACATGAGCACAATTAATACAAAGACCCTCCTCAAAGTGAAGAAAAAAGGCAAGCTTCTCTTGACTTATGCTAAATTTTCCAGAAAGTGGATCCACACTGGAAAAACAAAATCTCTTTCAAGGTTATAAAAAGTTCTTTAAGCTTCACAGTAAGACCCACGTAAGAGGACATTATTGGATCTCCCCATGTCCAAAATAAACACCTATATCAATAAATGAACGTTTTGAACTAAGAAATTAGCCAAAATGAGAGCAAGTAAAATGCAAGAAATAGATCTGTTTAAGTACAACCTTAGATAGGGTCCTCGAGACGTGTTTTACCCCTGCAGCAGCCCATCAGCATTTGTCTGGGCTTATTAAGTTAACCAAAAAACCAAAAACTTGCTGCCATTGAGTTGAATCTGACTCATAGTGACCCTACAGGACAGAGCAGAATTGCCCCACAGGGTTTTCAAGGCGCGGCTGTTGGATTTGAACTGCCAACCCTTTTGGTTAGCAGCTGTAGCTCTTAACTACTACACTACCAGGGTCTCCTATTAAGTTAAAGGATGACTAAAATTTTTTATAAATTAGTATATGATAGATTAAAGAACTTTTGATCTAGGAATTTATTTTAAAAAACTAGTAATTTCGCATTTCTTACAATCTGTAATAATTTACTAACCCGCCCGCAACTCCACCACAAATGGCATTTTCAACATGGAATGCATTTGAATTCTCTGTTCCAAGAGACGCATCTGGTGCTTTTATGCAAAATGTTAAGAGGAACAACGTGGCTGTAAGATGCGGAAGAGGAGATAAATGAATGAATGTGGAATGTGGGAAATGAGATGGGCCCGGTGCCGGCTGCCTCCTGAGGAAAGAAGGATAAAGATGAGCGGCAGCACACACAGACGCCGCCCATACTTATGGGGCCAAGACAGGACCAGGATCCAATCCAGCCTCAGAGACAAACTATGCGGGAGTGTGACAAAAGGGGCTGGCTGGGTGTGATGAGCTAACGTCCCTGCATGATGAAGGGCAGAGGCTGAAGGTAGGCAGAATGAACTCCTAGAACGGAAAATCTTACACTTGGGATCAAATCACCTTGCTAAAAAAGCAAGCTGCTCCTTCTAGGCCATGGAGAGAAGATGCTGTGGTAGTTCACAGACCTGCTCCTAGGGCTTGGGTTCGTGCCCTGCGCGCATTCTTGTGATACTCAGACAACTCAGACATCACCTCACCCTGTCTGCAACCATCGACACGTGTGCTCACTGATAACTGGGCTTTGCTGGAACCATGTCTGACAAAAGCCATTCAACTGCCTCTTCTCGGAGAGGAACTTTCATTTTCTTTACAAAAACAACAAGAAGCAGCATACTCTTTTACACCAAAGCTGCAACATCTGCCATGATGTGCACTTAAAAAACCACTCATTCTCCAGGTGAGAAAGGGACAGTCATATTCCGTTTCTCCTGTCTATTGGCATTTATAAGTCTTCCAAGAAACAATGGATTTGGCCATAGAGTATTCAAACAGAAAAGGTGAGATTCATTTAAAAAATAGGTCATAGCCAGGATATTAAAGAAAACTTGATTTTTAAAGTATCAAACATTTTTCTCCTACCATGGAGATTTCCTTTATTTTTTTTTAAAGCATTTGATTGTACATTTTGTGCATTATACATTTGATTTTAACATCTTGGGAAATAATAAATATTATTAGTAAATTGACCTCCCATCATAAATTTATAAATTCTGGAAATAATTTTGTCTTTAGAGACTGGATCTGAGTAACTTTCCAGAGTTTTAGAAAACTAAAAGGGACATCTTGTATGTTTTATAACAACCCCTGCTCTCAATCTAGGGCAAAAAAGTTTTAAAAATACACTCACCTCCACATCACAGGTATATTCTGACCCGTCCAGAACTATCACTTTGCACTGCATGCTTCTAGGCTTTTTGACAATCTTCAATGGAGAACGAGAGAGTTTGCTGCTAGATGATTTCTGAGACAGTTTATCGTCTTCAAGCTGCTGATACTCCAGCTGTTTTGCAGCTTCAACGGCAAAATCCCGTTCCTTGTCAGTGACCTGTGAAGAGCAAACAAGAAAGAGTTTTCATTGCAAGACAGAAAATAAATGCTGCATTGCTTGGGCAATAGTAGAACATGTTAGAAAGAGGCTTTCTTATTTCCTGGAGGATAAGAGATGTCTGAATTAAGGCACTAAGAATGGAAATGCATACATAGATATCCATAAGGCTAGTAGTTTCAAATAAGTAATTTTTGCCATTTAAATGTACCAATAACCAAACCCACTGCCGTTGAGTAGATTCCAACTTATAGTGACCCTACAGAACACAGAAGAGCCCTGGTGGTGCAGTGGCTAAGAACTCAGCTGCTAACCAAAAGGTCGGCAGTTTGAATCCATCAGCCACTCCTTGGAAACCCTATGGGGCAGTTCTACTCTGTCCCATAGGGTCGCTATGAGGTGGAATCGACTTGATGGCAATGAGTTTGTTGTTGTTTTTTTTTTTTAAATAGCACAGAGTGGAACTGCCCCATAGAGTTTCCAAGGAGCACTGTTCTAATTGACTCATGAATATAACCTACAAGGGCTGCATTAACAAATGCCATCAAGATTTCAATAAGCCAAGAAAGATACAAATTGACTCTTGACTTTTTAAAGAGGCATTGGATAGTATACCCACTGCAGTCGCGTTGACTCTGACTCATAGAGACCTCATAGGACAGAGTAGAACTGCTCCATAGGGTTTCCAAGGCTGTAATCTTTACAGGGAAACCCTGGTGCCATAGTGGTTAAGTGCTACAGCTGCTAACCAAAATGTCGGCAGTTCGACTCCACCAGGTGCTCCTTGGAAACTCTGTGGGGCAGTTCTACTCTGTCCTATACGGTCCCTATGAGTTGGAATTGACTTGATGGCAGGGGGTGGGTAGGTAATCTTTACAGAAGCAGAGGTGTCTAAAATAAATCATGCAGGTTTTATCTAATGTACTCTATTTTCTTAATTCATTGATCCTCCTATATTATATGACTTGTTATAATCACTCCATATACACACACGGTATCTTACAAACATTAAGGCCTAGAGAGCTTCAAAAACCTTCTCAGTAATTTTATAACAGTTAAAATATTTGATTTTGCACTAAGTTAATTCCATGAAGTCAGCGGCACTGAAATTCATCACAAAGTGATCCCCTAAATCAGTCCAAACACTTTAATCTGCTTTCAAATCAAAATGCATTAGTACTGGATAGACTCAGAACTGCACAGGACGTCCCATGTACCAATATACCCCCTTGATCAGCCCAGGGCACTGCTTTTCACCTGCTCTCAGTACACCTGTCTCCTGTGTACTGAATGACCACCAACGCGAGCAGTCACAAATGCAATCCATACACCAAACTACCTCTCCACTGGTCTGAAATATGCACTGACAAACACTCCAAAGAAAGACAGGCACCAAAATCCAGTTTGGGCCCCTTGAGAAAGCATGAAATTTCCTCTCTTATGGATACACTACCAGTCTGGTAGCTAAAAATACCTGGGCTTCAGAGTGAAGACTCAGTATGGACAGATTATCATTTCCATTTTTTTATTTTTATTTTTTTAAGTTAGCCTCTGCAATTTTACAACACTCTAATAGAATCTCAAAGTTATTTTTTGGTGTATTTATTTTAGATTTCAGGTATAGATTTCTGCTTTTACAAACATATTTTCTATCTTGTTTGCCATCCAGAAGATTACTAATATAGTCCATTCCTCCATTGCTTTGCCCAGGAATTCAAGGCAAAGTTCTGAAAAGTTCCTAAGAATAAAAACAGGCCAATTTGCTAAGCTTGTAAGAGGAAACTACGAAAAAATGCAATAACCAAATTCAAAGGCCAAAGTCACCGAGAAGGCAAGCCTCGGCTAAAATACACGAACAAACAAAAGAAAGTCTGCTCTAGCAGCTTCGTCCAAGGTTTTCTGACCCTAAGTCTTTCCATACCTATTAAAATGTTGTTGTTGTTAGGTACTGTCGAGTCAATTTTGACTCATAGTGACCCTACATACAACAGAATGAAACACTGCCCAGTCCTGTGCCATCCTCATAATCATAGCTATGTTTGAGCCCACTGTTGCAGCCACTGTGTCAATCCACCTCATTGAGAGTCATCCTCTCTTTCACTGCCCTTCTACTTTACCAAGCATGATGTCCTTCTCCAAGGACTGCTCTTTCCTGATACCTTGTCCAAAGTAGGTGAGACAAAGTCTCATCATCCTTGTTTCTGAGGAGCATTCTGGCTCCATTAAAGTAGTAAGTACAAAAAAGTCATAACACCATTAATTTTGGCCTTGAGGTAGTTTAAGGAGAAGTTCGGTAAACTTGGACTTTATAACTGTTAAGTGCTTTATAATTTATGAGACTTTTACAGACTGAATTTAAATTTTCATCTCATCACAGGAAAGGTCACAAAAAGCCACATTTTCATTTAAATTTTACCTGTTATCAATTTTTTTTATATATATTAAAGAAGATGAATTCCATTTTTCCTATGCTAAAAGTAAAAGGATCTATACAAGAATAAACTTTCTGGGATACTTAAATGTTAATTCCATAAACATCTTAAACCACCATTACTCAAACGGCAGGCCTTCTTTCTGGGAACACCTGACACATGAATAGACCACTGAGGCTCTTACACACAGTTTTTAAACAACTTAAACAACTCTAGAAGAGCAGACCAAGTACTTCAGGGAAATGTCAAATGTAGCCACACAATGCATCATAATTAAGAAAGCAAATCTACTATTTCAGTTAGTCCTCAGAACAGCTCTGTGAGATACGTATCATTACCATTATTTGCAGATGATGAAAGTACAGAAACTTTCTTAAGGTCAAAAAACTAGTAAACTGGAACTCAAGTCCAGCCAAAGCCTGGGTTTTGATCATTGCTGTTGCTAGTTGCCCTTAGGTCACCTCTGACTCACTGACCTGACTATATAACAGAACATAATTTTACCTCCAACATAACTGGCTTCCTGTGTGAATCAAAAAATTTTAGGGTGGAAGAATCTTGGAAAATTTTCTTTCTTGAACAATTCATTTTGTAGATGAGGAAGCTGAGGTCCAGAGGGCTGGAAATTAACTATAGCCAGAGGGAAGACCAACTCAGGTCTCCTGACTTTCCATCTGGTCATTTGGTCTTCAAATGGAGGAGCGTTATTTCTCTTCTTTATTTCAAACATCTGACTATAGAAGATAAAGGAAGCATCTGGATATAAATACTCATCTTTCTCTATAATTATCCCCCATGTTCATGTTATTTCATTTCAGAGGAAAGAATGGAGGAAAGCCAAACACTCAGCAGTAATTTCACATTTTTGAAAATTAAAAAAAAAACCCACTATAACCACCTCTCATCAAAAGAATTTCAGTAACATGCTGATTTCATCCTCTAGAATTTCTAACTTGACTCATAAACTTCCAACCTATAAAAGGCCAATGACTAGAAGGGACTCCAGATTTCTTTACTACATTAAAGTGGATACTTTAAAACAGGTTGATTCTAAGTTTGAAGTTTTAAAAGAAATTTAAACGTGGATTTATTCACAGCACAGGCATAAACCATACTTAATTTTTTGCATGTGTTATAAACAGAATTGTGTCCCCCCAAAATATGTGCTAGAATGGTATTTCTGTTACAGCAACACAAAGACAGTATGTAAACTTTTAAAAGAATTATTTCTATTGTGCATGACAATTCAAATACGTATAGAGAATAGAGTTGAAAAATACACACATATGTAGGAGAGGGAAAGAAGCCTAATAGAGCACCCACTAAAAGTGGATGCCCAGGGTGACCCCTGGGAGAAATCAAAATAGCTCTAAACTCCTTGGCTTGAAATACACGCATGACTAAAGTTTGGCTAGATAGTAGAAGAGGTCTTTAGAACAGCCAGAGGTCTGTGCATTCAGTTTGGCCTTTATCTGGGGTATACCTGGGTGTGTGTGCTAGAGGTGGTGGTACCGACTGGGATACCTGAAAGAAATGGATGTTTGTCAAGGATAGGAATTCCAGGTCACTGTAAAAGAAACAATGTGTCCATCCTATACAATTTATATCAATGAAGTACTGACAAAGAACAGAGGAAGCAATTCAATAACTTATACCTTTATTTAGGAGATAGAAACAATTAACAGAAAAAGCTTTCTTTCTTTGGAAGCCACTTAACTATGTACCAGATAACACTACTATTACCTAATTTACTTTAAAGAACAAAAGAACATATCTGAAACCATGTCAGGACATTTACAGTCTAAGAAAAAAATTGGTGAATATTTCCATTTTTCCAAACCCAGATATAACCGATCATCTCCAGTCTAGATATCAGTGTGAGTTGAAGACTTTTAATTAAATGGAAGTGTTGCCAAGGAAGCTTGTGGAATGTCATTCACTGAGAGCATAAATTTCCCTCTGCCAGGGCCCAGCTGCCCTCTCACAGTTCCCCCCAGTGATAAGATACCAAGGTTAAACCAGACACAGAAGAAGCTCAGTAAACACCCTTTAGTTGCTTTTCTGATTGACTACAAGGACTTGGCAGACGCGGCGGGGACCAGGGTGGACAGGGATGCCGATCCCTCTGTCTGCAGAGCTCACCTCCTTTCTCACGGGGGTGCTGTGTGCAGCAGCGGCCACGAACTGCTCCACGGCTTCCTGCTGCTCCGCTGCAGGCTCCGGGCTCGGCCCGGGTGGCTGTGCCCCAGCACGCCCCTGTGGACCCGCGGCCTCCTGGGGCTCTGCCTCTTGGTCCTGCTTGGACTCTGAGTCTGAACCGGATTCAGTCGTCATGGTTGATTGTTCTGCAAGAAGAGAAAGGGAAAATTCAATCACTCGGTACAATTATCTTCCCTAGGAAAGAAAACTAGGATGCTCAGTGACAGGCTAAAGAGAACTGCAATAAAAAAAATAGAGAAATGCTAAAACTCAAAACACAATCCTATCTTACACACCTAATGAAACCGAAAGACCAAACCTGTTGTCATCAAGTTAATTCTGACTCATAGCAGTGACACTGGAGGACAGAGTAGAACTGCCTCACAGTAAATCTTTAAGGAAGCAGACTGCCACATCTTTCTCCTGTGCAGCAGCTGGTGGGTTCAAACCACTGATCTTTTGGTTAGCAGCTGAGTGCTGAAACTGCGGCACCAGGGCTCCTATACACCTAACAGATGACTTGTTAAATTTACCTGATGAATCTCAGAAATTTATAACAAAGGCCGCTGTCCATGAATGGTTCAAAATTTAACATTTAGCTAGAAGTAAAAGCTGACTTGTAACCATCAAAGGCTTTATTCCTATTAGATTTTTGCCACAGGTGATTGTAAAATGACATTAAAAAAAAAAAGAAAAACCTGTTGCCATTGAGTTCATTCCGACTCATAGCAACTCTATAAGAGAGTGTAGAACCTGCCCATAGGATTTCCAAGGAGCAGTTGGTGGATTCAAACTGCTTGCTGACTTTGGTTAGCACCCATAGCTCTTTACCACTGTACCATCAAGGGCTCCAAAATGACATTAAAGTCATAAAAATTACATAACATGCATCTAATGTCACAAAAGAGAATCTGCTACATCAGCTGAATATATATTTTTAATATGTGGGAAGAATGACATAATAAATGGAAGAAAATATTCTTTCTCAATGCCCTCTTCCCTTAGTATTGAACCACTCTGCCCCTCCTAACCCATGAAAATATGGACTTTTCCATGAAGAGATAAATGCTTTCCTATTATATTTCTCCTAAGTCTACTGTCCTCTTTTGCATTAGCGACCACAGCTAATATGGAGGCTTCTTAAGTGACGAGAAATCTGTCCCCGACTAGACAAGGACTTTCCACTGGCCTGGAGGGAAGCTGGCCAGCACACCTCTCCCACCCTTCCAAGTTGATTCTCACATTCCTTTCCAGCTTCCCCCTATATTTCTTGAAAGTCAAAAGACAAGCTTAACTGTGTCACATCTCGTAAAGAACTCAAACCAAAGATCTTAAAATACAATCTCTCAAATCCTGAAAAAGAAAGAAAACAAGATCTTCTAAAATATGATTATGTTTGCTAGTCAAGACACTTAAGTATCTTGTGCTTCAGTTTCCACATCTGCCAATCCAGAAATTTGACATCTTCACATTGGAGTTACAGCTGCTAACCACAAAGTCAGCAGTTCAAATCCACCAGCCACTCTTTGGAAACCCCATGCAGCAGGTCTAGTCTGTCCTATAGGGTCTCTATGAGCGGCAATCAACTTGATGTCAACGGGTATATCTGTTGTAGGTTGAACTGTGTGCCCCCAAAAGATACACACGCCCTAATCCCTAGTACCTGTGAATGTGACCTTATTTGGAAACAGGCTCTCTGAAGTTGTAACCATGCTAATATGAGGTATTACTAGATAAGGTGAATTTGAAAGCCAATGATTGGTATCTTTATAAGAAGGCCGTATGAAGACGCAGACACACACACAGGAGCAAGGCCAGTGAAGATGGAGGCAGAGACTGGAGTGATGCAGCTACAAACCAAGCAACGCCAAGAATTGCTGGCAACCACAAGAAGTTAGGAAGAGGCAAGGAAGAACCCAGCCCTAAAGCCTTCAGAGAGAGAAAAGAGAGCATGGCCCTGCTGACACCTTAATTTCGGACGTTGGCCTCTAGAACTGTGAGAGAATAAACTTCTGTTTTTGTTAAGTCATTCAGCTTATGGTAATTTTTATGGCAGCCCTAAGAAACTAATACAATATCTCAAGGACTTCTTATTTCCTGCTGTTGCTCCCCTTCCCCAACTACTATACATGCCATGATGCTTAAAGTACTGTTGTTGGTGGTGTTTTTATTAGTTTTGCTCTAAGCAACAAGAAAATACTGTCAGTGGTTACTATGTCTTTTTAAGGAATTTCTTAAGTATGTGAAGTAAACATCTCAAAACCAAGTATCTCGGAGTGTCATATCATTTCCTGTTCTAATTTTAGGGTGAAACATCACGAGCAAAGGAGTAAATGACATACTCATTGGTATAATATAGAATTACACAAAATAAAACTTATAACTCTATTGTGGAAAACACCATTTAGTTTCTATCTTCATAATACACATTGGACTATGTCTAATAATTTGAAGAGAAAAGGAACATTAAAAATATCAATCTATTATAAACGAAACGCTATATCTGTGCTTTCTATTTAGGGTTACTTTTTATGATCACCAGCTATTTTCTTCTGTTGAATAAAAGACATATCAACTTGGCATGCACTCAGCTGCCCAAAACATATGCAAATATCAAGTCCGAAGACAGCAAGATAGTGATCCAAATAAAACTAATAAGTTCACTTTTTTTCTTCTTACATTACGCTTCAGGCTTTCAAACAAATCCTGAAAGTAAACACTATACTCCCTTTTGTATACTCAGCTGGAAAGTGGTATGAATACAGAGAGAAAACGGGGGAGGAGGGGAGGGGTGGCATCGTCGAATTCAGAGCTAACGACCAAATCCCACCTTTTGGAAGGCAGAGGATGAGTTTATAACTGCTAATTCAGTTCAAGAAAAGACTTACTCAGTACCTGACATAACCCAAGCTCCACTCATGGTTTAGAAACAGAGGCTAACATGTTGTAAACCCCCCTCTGCACCCCAAGAAGCTCAGTCTGCGGCAGACTATCAATACGAATACCTACTAATAACTAAGCCTCCAATGTTACTGATGGTACCCCTCCACCCAAGCTGAAAGTTGCAGTCATGTGATTAAGTCTGGACCAACGAGATGACAGAAAAAATGTACTTAATGTTCAGGTCATCTTCATAAAGACAAAGCCAACTGCCCTATATTTTTCTTTCCCAACAGCTAGAAAGTAACTGTAACTCATGGCTGCTCTCTCCAGTGTAGGTCTCTGCATGACCCAACCCCATGGAGCACAGCCCACCTGCTTTGGATTGTTACATGGGAGAGAAAAAACATTCTTATTTCAGCCTCAGTATATTAGCCTACAGAGTCCCTGGGTGGTGCAAATGGTCAACGAGTTCAGCTGCTAACTGAAAGTGGGACGTTTGAGTCCACTCAGAGGCACCTCGGAAGACAGGACTGGCGATCTACTTCTGAAAGATCAGCCACTGAAAGCCCTATGGAGCACAATTCTACTCTGGCACACATGGGGTCGCCATGAGTCAGAATCAACTCCATGACAACTGGTATGTGTGTGTATGTTAGGCTATACCCATTCTACAGACTAACATTCTACCAAAACAGAGATCATCCCAGTGGTTCCCATCTGAGAAAAACAAAGTAGCCTTCTCTGGAGCTCACACCCCTCTCTAGCAACCACCCCATTTCTCTGCTTTCCTCTCATAACTCAACTTATCAAAAACAAAGAAAACGTTGTGACCATCACTGTCTTCTGCTCTCTCATCTCTGTACTCTGCAACCATTCCAGTATGGCTACCAACCCCACCACTCACTGAGGTGGCTCTTGAAGCCAATGCACTGGACTATGGACTTGGTCTGTTCTCATCTCACCTGACTCAGTAGCATTCCAAATGCAGGTGACAAGACTTTCCTTGTCAAAATACTTCCCTCTGGGGATTCAGAATACATCATTCTCTCCTGCCTTCCACCTATCTCTCCGGCTACTTATCCTTCTCATTCTCTCTTATAGGCTGCTCTTCTACCCAACCTCTAAATGTGATCACGTCTGGGAATCTCAATGCTTTCTCCTCAGTTAGGACCTCCTTCCCCCAGGCTTTAAATACTTTCTGTAAGATAACGGCTCCACATTCACCTCTCCAGTGCAAACCTCTTTTCTGGGCTTTAAAACTAGTATCCAACTTCCCACGTGACACTCCCCACACGGATGCCTCTCAGGTATCTCTTATTTTTTCCTTCCCTCCCTTTAAGCCGGAATTCTAGAAGTCACCCCTGACATTTCCCTCTTCTCCTTTATCTAATACAACACCAGAACAATTTGCTGTTCTATTCCCCTGAATTGGTCCCTTGCAACTACACAAGCCATCATCATCTCTTTCCTGAACTCCTTCAAGAGCCTCTAGCTGGTTATTCCTGCTTCCCTTCCTGCCCACCTCTGCCCCTTCCTGCCCACCTCTGCCCCTTCCTGCCCACCTCTGTCCCTTCCTCCCTACCTCAGTCATTTCTTCCACATAAGAGCCACGGTAATCTTCATAAAACATAAATCCAGTCATACCACTCCTGCTGAAAACCCTTTAATGGCTTCCCAACCACTTTAAATAAAATCTGAACTCTTTAAATTACCCTGGTCTTCCAGGATGAGCCTCGGCTCCAACATCCTGCCTACCCAGCGGCCACTATAGCCCACAACAGTCTCCTTTTAGTTTCTAAACCACACCAGGCTTTTCTGCCTCAAGTATTTCTAGAAGGCTGTCCCTTTGCTCAAAACATTCCTTCCTCCCTGTTCAAATGGTTGACTCCCATCAGTCAAGTGTAGCTAAGAGGGACTTTCTCTGATTACATGGTTATTCTAACTGTATCTTATTGTTTCCTTCCTATAATTTACAAAAGCTTGTAATTATCCCCCCTCACCAAAACCTCCTTTCCCTTATACTCAAGGGTATTAACATCTGTTTAGACCCCAGTATACCCAGTACCAACATAGTATCCCGCACATAGCAGGTATTATAATCTTTATTTGACAAACGACTAAATAACATCAACCTCAATCATTACCATACATATGTATTTAAAAGTGTAATAACTCTTCTAGTTGTCTGTAACCACTGCAAAATCTCAAATGGGTAAAGAATAGATACTTTCCATGTTTTATAGCTAAGAAAACAGAACTCAGTTAAAAGTTTCAGGACCCTGCCTTGTCTCCACAAGGTAACAGACACTACTCATGGGTTCAAAGTCCAATGCTTTACTAATAGACCACGTTTCTCAAAGACTGAAAAAGAAAATGTTTAGGTAGTTTAGAAAATCTCTATAAAACAGTAACAAAAAAGTAACTAAATCATGAACTTAAAAAGTACTATAAATGACCACCTACTAGAAAAAGCTTTTTTTTTTTTTTTAATAAAAGATGCCCACTTTTTCTTACAGCAAGAGAATACTTGCATATAAATCACTTTTTATTATTAAAAAAAGTTTGGATAACATCAATATCTTACTTTTTTTTCAAAATTATATTTAGGATTCTGTCAGTATTATATATGATTCAGCAAATAATGGCTATAACTTATTAATAATTAGATGTCAAAACTGTTAAAGGAGCATACCCATACATCTACAGTCAACTGATTTTCAACAAAGGTGCCAAGTCCATTCACTGGGGAAAGAACAGTCCTTCAGTAAATGGTGCTGGGACAACTGGACTGCAACATGCAAAAGAATGAAGTTAGAACCCTACCTCACACCATATAGAATATTAAGTCAAAATGGATCAATGTCCTACATACAAGAAGTAAAACCATAAAACTCTTAGAGGAAAACACCAGAGTAAAACTTCAAGATCTTGTTTTTGACAATGGATTCTTACACGTAGCACCAAAAGCAAAAGACAAAATAGATAAACTGGACCGTCAAAATTAAAAACTTTTGTGCATCAAAAGACTTTATGAAAAAAGTGAAGAGACAACCTATATAATCGGAAAAAATGCTTGGGAACCACATATCTGATAAAGAAAAAAAACCAAACCCACAGCTGTTGAGTCGATTCCAACTCATAACGACCCTATGCCTTATCAGATATGACTCATGTGAGTATGAGTCATATCTAATTAAACCCTTATCAGATATGAGTCATATGAGTATGAGTCATATCTGATAAGGGTTTAATATTCAGAACATATTAAAACTCCTATGCCTCAACAAGAAAAAACAAACAACCCAATAAAAAAATAGGCAATGGACTTAAAAAGACATTTCTCCAAAGAAGGTATACAAATGGCCAATAAGCACATGAAAAGATGCTCAACATCGTTAGTCATTAGAGAAATGCCAATCAAACCTATAATGAGATACCACTACACCCCCACTAGGATGGCTATTATCAGAAGAGCAGAAAATAACAAGTGTTGGCGAGAATATGGAGAAACTGGAGCCCTCATCCATTACTGGTGGGAACGTAAAATGGTTCAGTCTCTGTGGAAAACATTTTGGCAGTTCCTCAAAAAGTTAAACATAGAATTATCATATGACTCAGCAATTCCAATCTTAGACACATACCCAAAAGACTTGAAAGCAGGGACTCAAGCAGATACTGATACACTACGGTTCACTGCAGTACTATTCACAATAGCCAAAGGGTTGAAACAACCTAAATGTCCAATGACAGATGAATGGATAAATAAAATGTGGCAGATAAATACAACGGGATATTACTTAGCCATAAGGAGAAATGAAATCCAAATAACATGCTATAACATGGATAAACCTTGAAAATACTATCCTGAGTGAAAAATGCTAGATAAAAAGGGACAATTATCGTATGGCCCCACTTGCATGAAATATCTAGAATAGGCAAATGCGTAGAGACCAAAGTTTATTAGTTGTTTCTAGGGACTGGGAGGAAGAAGGAATTGAGAATTATTGCTGAGTTTCTGCTTGACGTGATGAAAAACTCTTGGAAATGGACAGTGGTAATGGTAGCACAACACGCTGAATTTAATTAATGTCACTGAATTTACACTTAAAATTGGTCAAAATGGCAAAATTTTCTGCGAGGTATATTTTACAGCAATAGAATTTTTACAAAATTGTTACAGAAGCAGAAAACCATAATCATATCTTAAAATATAAATGCTGCAACTCATTTTACTTTAAGACCCATTCATAATCTTCATAGACATAATACACAAAAGGAAATCAGCAGGAAATAAGTTGCCATGTGTGACCTTGGGTAAATAATTTTTAGCCTCCTGGTTCCTTTTCTATAAATGAGGGGGATCAGACTAGAAAATTCACCATGACTGAGGTTCCTCTCCCATAAATGTGAGGTGGGGGTGGGGGCAGGGGCAAAAGGCAGGAAACTTTGTTCTTTCACTTAAGCCAACAAGTCTTGTCATCTCTTTCATCCCTCTCATATCAACACGCTCTAAACTTTAAGTTAAAAAGTTGTAAGATATGTGTTAAAATCAGTCCCTGGACTTAATATGCAAGAAATAGAAGGAACAAAATTAGTCAAGTGATTATCCACTTTTGGGTTTCAGTGTTTTATTCTAGTCATGAAATCATTTTACAGCTGCCCTTGTCTTTAATTCCATGACTTCTCTCCAGAGTGAATACAAATACACAATGGAGAGAGCCCAGCAACCACCTGTCAACTGCTTAGAAAACTACCATTACTTTTTACCTATGAATGTATCATATAATAACCGCCCCCCAAAAAAAACCCACTGCCGTCGAGTCGATTCCGTATGAAAACGTGTTGTAAATCACAGAAGATGCAGAACCTCAAGCCTGAAAATGAACTCCTGGGTCTTTGTCAAATATTTCCTAAGTCTATTCTTTTGTTCAGCAGTATATGTATAATATGGGGAATAAAGATAACTCTTGTCTTTTGATGAATTTTAATAAAATAAAACAGTGCTACTGAGAATAAAGTAATAAACCTTAAAAATGTAAAGCTTTCTAATTCTGGAATCTCTCTAGAATCAATATTTAATTCCACACATCTGAAAGGGCATAAGTTCATATTGTACCGATGGGTAAACCACTATTGATGGCCCAGATCAGCAAATTCAGTTTCAAAACTTATCTTTTTAAAGTCTTCTTCCCTACCCATATGCCAATATAAACCCTAATACACCCATTGCTGTTGAGTCGATTCCTACTCATAGCAACCCTATAGGACGTAGTAGAACTGCCACATAGGTTTTCCAAGGCTATAAATCTTTATAGGGAAGGAGACTGCCACATCTTTCTCCTGTGGAGCAGCTGGTGGGTTCGAACCCGCTGACCTTTCAGTTAGCAGCCGAGCGCTTAACCCACTGTGCCACCAGGGATCCTTATGCCAACATAAGCAGGCAATAAAACTGACTTTCAAAATCACAAGCAATGAAAACCATAAACACCTAAACATAAAACTTCCAACTTTAACTCATCATTTCTGTGATTTTATACTGCGCTCCTCCACGCTTGGACCTAGGTTTTCATGAAATATACGTTGTTTTGGTTCTTTTTCTTTATACTCATTCCACGTTTTCTTGGATGATCCTTGCCATAAATGGTACATTACCCTTTCCAACTCACTAAACATTACTATTTCCCATGGCTTCTTTCTCTTCTCCTGATACATTCACTTTGGACTGAACTTAAGTGTTAACTATTTGGGTTACTGGAAGTAAACACCACCACGTGCAACCCCAGAGAGTGACACAAAATGCTTATGCTGAGCTTTGACTTTCACTGTGCCTTTCTTTACACCAAATATACTAAATCTCTTTATACTGAATTTACCTTACTTAGTAAATTTTACTTAGGTAAAAAGCCTTTTGCCAAGGCTAAAAAGCTTTGAATTCTGAGAAACACCAAATCCTAAAAAGTTGGAGTAAGGGCATTCGTTAAATATTCCACGGTAATGGCAAAAGGAGTCCTTTGTCTTCTAAAGAAAGGTAAACTATATTTCACCATGCCTCTCTCAGGGGTACATTTATTAAATGAGTATCAATGGTAATGACTTCAAAGGTGGCATACGATTCCCAATCCACTTCACCCACAAAAAGATGGCCACTGCCACGCGTTTCACACTTTGCTCCTTTTCGGCCATCAGTATACATTTTCTTATTCCACAGAATCAAGAAGAAAAGTCAGTTTAGAAGTAGCACCTCTGAAATCTCTCTCTCCTAACTAATGGCTGCTCCATTAGCTTCTATATTCAAATTTATGTTGCTGAGATGAAAATTCCATGGCATTTCATTAAAAAGACACACAACTAAGACTTTGTGCATGAAAATGTTTAATATAAATCTCTATCATTTATGTATAAGACAGGGTTCTTACTGAGTAAAAGTGCTTCGTAAGAGAAAAACCCATCATAGTATTCCCCTGCCTACAGGGATTGAGGAATACAATAAATGAAACGAAACGAAAACACTTTTATTTCCTTTTATATTTCAACAATAAATGTATAGAAGAGAAGCTAGCAGACCTAAATATATATGCAGCGTAAGTCTCTGTACATTATTCAGTAATATCCACCAGTCCACTGAAATCCAGCAATTACCAGCAAATTAGAAAACAATGGCCTCTCTGCTCAATTATTTCTATTTGCATTAAAAAAATGCTCTAGTATCATCCACCTAAAGAACACCACAAGAAACCAAGCAATGTGATTTCAGTCTCACAGTCCACCTTTCTATCTCCACCCCCAGTATGGCCTACCTCTCTGCTCTTCAGAGCCAAGCGTCTGGGAACTTTCCCTCCCGTGTTCTCAGCACTTCTTACCTCTTTTTCACTCTCCGAAGTGTTCCACATTATTCTCGTAAACCTTACCAATGACCTCCCTACAAGTCAATAATCCAAGGCGACATTCTTTCTAGTCTTCGAATTCCCTGCGTGTTTGGTACTGTTGCTTTTCCTTCTACCTTTGCCAGGTACTCTTTCTCATCTCTCATTAGTCGCTTTGCCTCCTCATACACTATCGTGCATATTCTATTTCTAAACGTTGCAGTTTTTTAGCAATTAGTCTCACTCTTCACTCTTTCTTGGAGAGCTTATCCACTCTGTTTCAAATACCATCAATGGCAATTCCATAAGATATGTCTCTCAAGCCGTGTCCTCCCTCTGAGCTTCGAATCCATATATTTAGCTCTACCTACCTGAAAATCTCAGAAGCACCTAAAAAAGCTCAACATTTCTCAATCCAAACTCTCAATTCCCCACCCTCCCAACTCCCTAAAATATTCCCCCCTTTCCATCTCCATCTGTCCAGCTGCTCAGGCTAGGAATCGTGACATCAACTCTCTTCCTCAGGTCCTAACTCCAAACCACTTCAAGCCTGTCAATGTCACCTCTTCTGCTATGTTTAAAGAAAGAAAAGAAGCCAGGAAAAAGTTCTGGGCAGAGTTCACCAATCAAGAAAAGTAGAGCAGCTGGAGAGACTAGGGACAATTAACCTGTGGAGGACATGTGGGCTGATGGGGCTGGAGCAGGAGGTAAATGCAGGGAAGTGATGAGAGGAGATGAAAGGAGCCAGGCAGAAGTCAGTCCTACAAGGCCTTCAGCTCCTCACTAAGGAGGCTTCATATCACTGCACAGATGACTCAGGTGGCAATGGGAATGACTAACACCAGAAAGGGGTGGGTTGACTTTTCTCGTTTCAGCTCATAATCAGACCAAACCAGTTGATCAAACAGGCCTTGAAGGGGCAGCCACAGATACGCTACCCTTCCATGTACAAAACAATGGAATCAAGGATTGGTCATTATTAAATATGATATATAAACAGCAGGGGCAATTCCAGTAGTTTTCAAATAAGCCTCCCTCAGTTTAGCTCTTATAAGCGAATATACCAACTCCTGCAGAGTGGACTGACTTTTTAAGATTGTAGAAGCAGAAAATTTGAATTTTTATGAAGAAGACACAATAGTTCAAAATTACTTTTACAGTAACTGTTGTAAACCTGCAAAGGACTTCTAACATCCATCAATGTGGAGACTAAGATGTCAAAAGAGCATTGCGCATCTACACTTCAGTGCTGGCATCAAAATACTAAAGAAGAGAAAAACAGGGCCACAGTCCCTTGCTTCTATTACAGCAGAGAACCCTGAGAAAAAAATAACTCTGGTGCTCAGGGTGTGAGAACTAAGGCAGGGAGGGGGAGCCCAACAAAGTTTCCACAGGAAATAATCCTTGTTTGATGGAAAAATAACCACTAACCTTCAGTTCCGAGGTAAATGATTAGTTTTAAACATTAGAAGCATTAAAAATCACAGACAACTTGAAGAAGATACATGGAGACTGGGAATACTAGTAGGGCATGGGGCCCTGTCAGGGGGCAGCAGGTCCCGGCCCCAATTCTACTACATGCTCTATGACCTCAATGGAATCTGGCTTCCCGTTCTATTCTAAAGTTCTGAAACTCTAGGATTTCTAAGGAGCACAGATACTTGTATTCATGCTATCAAATCTAGGAAAATTTTTGTCCTCTAAGTGAAGACAGATAATACCTGAACTGACTAACTAGTCCCAAGGGCACAGATTCCTAGGGCAGGCAATCCCCAGCACTCTATGGAGCCTACCTTCCATAGAACTACCATATGACCCAATGTTCACTGTAGCACTATTCACAACAGCCCAAAGGTGGAAACAACCCAAATGTCTATCACCTGATGAATGGATAAACAAAATGTGGTACATGCATACAATGGGATGTTACTCAGCCATAAAGAGAAATGAAGTCCAGAGACATGCTACATGTGAATGAATCTTGAAAACATGCTAAGGGAAACAGGTTAGTCACCAAAGGACAACTATTGTATGATCCCACTTATATGAAATAGCTAGAACAGGCAAATGCAGAGAGACCAAAGCTTATTAGGGGTTACCAGGGGAGGCAGGGAGGGGAAATGAAGAGTCACTGCTTAGGGGGCACTGAGTTTCTGTTAAACGTGATGGAAAAATTTGAAAACGGATAGTGGTGATGGTTGTACAATATGATTAACGTTACTGAATTGTATATGGGAAAACTACTGAGTTGGCAAATACCTCATTAAACACCTCATTTAAAAAAAAGTCCACCTTCTCTCACCACTGTACAAATAGGGAGAAGGCTTCATTTGCTATTTGAGTCTATTAAGGTTTTATTTTATTCACTGAGGCAATACTCCATCCAGGTAACCTGAAAAACTAAAGAAAACACTCCTAGTTTATATACTGGAAAAATCTGGTTTATTTTCGGTTAAGTTTTTAGCTTTTCTTTTTCTGTTCAAAAATGTTTAGACCTATGTGTGAGCAGAAAAAAAATACAGTTTAGAATATGCATTGATATGATGGTGCAGTGGTTAAGTGTTTGGCTGCTAATCAAAAGATCACCAGTTCAAATCCACCAGCAGCTCCCTGGAAGCCCTGTGGGGCAGCTCTACTTTGTCCAACAAGGTTGCTATGAGTTGGAATCAACTGGATGGCAACGGGTTTTATCAGTATACATATATGTTAATATTTCCAAACATCACTGGTGCACAAAATTCCCTATAGTTTTGAAATGCCAAGAATATTTGCTTGTTTCACAAGTCCCCCAAATCCATTTTAATAAACAAAGGAGACAGTTGGCTTCCCCTCCCAAGGGAAGGGACGTGGTTAGTGAAGGACTTTCATAGGGTCCAGTGACAGCATTAACAGGAGGAAAGACAGGGTACTGGAGGGGTGAACTGCTCGCAGACTAGTCTACAGAGAGAGTGGCAGAAGAGTTAATTTGAGCTCTGCTCCAACAGCATGTTCTGTGAACAACACGAAAAGGACATTTTGAACTTGGGACACCTGAACTCCATAGGTTGGGGAAGAGAGGCCTAAGGATCTGAGAGTCTGATTAGATATTTTAAAGGTAACTATATGTTTCGCAACAGCATGGTGGGACAAGTTGGTGAAGTTTCTTCGTTTTGGGTTAGCAATTTATCAGGTAGAAATACTGGCTACATAATTTCTTCATTCATTAACACATCCCCTTTAGCAAACACTGAGTAGCTGCTCTGAGGCCTGGGTCAGGTAAGACAAACAGGGTCTCTGCTCTCATGGAGCCTACATTCTAACTGAAGACCAAAAATATATAAATAAATAAACAGTGCCAGCTACATACAGGTGCTATTAGATAATCCAATCTAAAGTACATGGGTGGCCACTTTAGATTGGGTGGCTATATCTACGGGGGTGACATTTAAGCAGAAATTCAAATATCAAGAAGAGTCAGCCATGTGAAGATACATGGGCTGGGGATAGTGTCTTCCAGGAAGACCAGTACCCAGGGCCTAAGGACAAAGTCAGCTTGGTGTGGACAAGAATGGAAGGAAGGACAGTGCACCAGGAAGGCAGAAGGTGCAAGGAAGAGCGGAACGAGATGAAGTAGAAGATGAGAGCAGGGTTCAGAGCCCGCGATGCTTTGTAAGCCAGTTTATGAAGCTGGATTTTATTTTCAATGCAGTAGAGCGCTTCCAGGTGAAGAATGCTAGGGTCTTACTGGTGCCTTTAAAAGACCACTCTGGCTTCTGAGTGGAAGCAGAGAGACCAGTTACTAGGCTATGGCCACAGTCCCAGTGACAGAAAATGGCTGGCTGAGGCAGTGTAGTGGGCGAGGAAATGATGAGAAGTGGGTCCTTCTAGCGCTGATGGAAGGCTCTGGCTGGAGCTTTGAGAAGAAAGGTGAAACGGACTGAGCTGATAGGCACAATTTCTTATAAATATTAGGTCTCTTATAAACATAGGGATCCCTAGAGATGAAAAGATGGCACACTAACGCATTCTCTAATAGGCCCCATTGCACGGAGTCTGCCAGCAAACAAACGTCAAGTTTCAACCATCTCTTCTTCTAAGGGTGGTGCACCATCACCTTTACCACAGAAAATAACGAGTCAATCCTGTGGCACCAGCAACAATTTCTAAAATCATCCAATTCACATGAAAAGCAATGCCTGGATTTATTTATAATGAATTCATTCTTGCTGTTTAAATGACAGGTCCATCCTTCAGAAAAACCAAACCTAAAACATTAAAATAATCCAAATCTAACATCAATAAAATAAGAGTTTACACAAAAGTATGCAGCCCTAACCCCCCAAATTTCTGGCCTTTGGGGTATAGAATGTTATTTCTATACTTCAACTGAGCACCTAACTAATGGCTCAATGGCATCTCTACCTGAACAATGGTTCTGCACATAATCTGGCCGAGAATTTTCACCTCCGTGAAATTTTTAAAATTTTAAAAAATGTCTTAAGAATTTTTTTCTTTAACAGTTTGAGGTTGTGACACTATAAAAAGAGCAAGGTGGGCAAACCCCACCTTTATCACTAACTGCACAGCAAGGATCTGGAAAACAACCCTCTGACCCTAACCAGCCAGAGTTAAATCAGACATCATGCCTAACTATCCTGAGATGAGGTCATCAGGGAGCAGCCATAGGCTCAGGAGTCTGCACGGCACCCTGTACTTGAGACCAGCTGGTTTCTCCCTCTCTCATTAGTCCCCTGGGACTAGGTCAAAAGCTAGAAGGGCTCTATCCTTCTTCACTGGCTGCCAGTACAGCCTTTCTCCATCATCCTGCCACCCAGAGCTGAGTCGACTGTACTGCCAGTCCCTGTGGGCTCATTGCTCCTAGGCTCCTTAATTCTCTAGGATGGCTCACGAAACTCACAGAGACTGTTATCTATACTTACAGTTACCCATTTATTACAACCAGAAGAATACAAGAATACAAACATAGGGCCTCCATTGTCCCAATGGACACGTCGCTCCTTTTCCTGTGCATGGATGTTCTCACCAGTGGATGAGGCCCCAAAAAGAACACTCCAAGGTCCCAGTCTCCTAGTCATTAGGACTTTAATGAATAGGCATGACTTGAGCCTTAATGCACAGCTATGATTGATCCAATCAATGAATATGCATGACTGCACTGGGCCCCTCCTTTTCTGAAGTTAGTCTGCCATGTGTGGGGCCTATGTAGGCCCTACTTGCCCCATCATTTTGGAAAACAAAGGCACCTTAGTTGCTTGGGTTACTTTCAGAAACTAGAGTAAAAGGGCCAAATCAAGTTCTTTGTCCCAGAGAGGTTTACAAAAAAACTGTGTAGAAAGTATTGAGTTCCCATATACTCCCTCTCCCCAGTATAGTTTCTCCTATCACTAATATCTTGCATTGGTGTGGTACATTCGTAACAACTGAGGAACCAATATTAATACATTATTATTAACTAAAGACCCTGGGTAGCACAAATGATTAAATCCTGGGCTACTCTTGAAAAGGTTGGCAGTTCCAAACCACTCAGAGTACCTCAGAAAAAAAGACCTGATGATCCGCTTCCTAAAGGTGACAGATATGAAAATCCTACGGAGCAGAGTTCTACTCTGCATACTTAAGGTTGCCAGGAGTCTGAACCGTCTCATAGCAGCTGGTTTGGTTTTGGGTTTATTATTAACTAAAGTCCATAGTTTACATTAAGCTTCACTCTTTGTTTTGTACAGTCCTGTGGGTTTTGAAAAATTCATACTGTCACATGTCCACCTTAGAGTATCATGCACAGTAGTTTCACTTCCTCTCCAGGAAATTTAACAAGACTATCACTGATGTTGTCATTACACATAAAGTGAATAGGTACTGTTAAAGTTTCTAAGTGGCCTACACAAGAATCCTATTGGTGCTCGTCATTTTGCCCTTTGGTGAGTCTTCTAGAACCACCTCACAAAGCAGTGTTTTCCCACAGCATATTTATACTTCACTTCGACAAACATTTCAATGTATCATTCAGTATACAGAAGACATATTTTAAAGACCCATTTTGGGGATAGGAAACAGCATATAAATATTTATATATATATATGTATTTATACTTCTTCACTTTGACGAACATTTCAATGTATCATTCAGTATATAGAAGACATATTTTAAAGACCCATTTCGGGGATAGGAAACAGCACATAAATATTTATATATACATATACAAATTTGTTTTTTGAGGAATTAGCACAAATACTTGAATTCTGTTTCCTGGTAGCTGTGCTTACAGAAATTCATTAATGACTCCACTGACTGAAATCCAACTATCATCCACCAGTTTGTCGTATTGTGGTGGCTTGTGTGTTGCTGTGATGCAGGAAGCTATGCCACCAGTATTTCAATACCAGCAGGGTCATCCATGGTAGGCAGATTTCAGTGGTGCTTCCAGACTAAGAAAGACTAGGAATAAGGGCCTGGAGATCTAGTTTTAAAAGAATTAGCCAGTAAAAACCTTATGAATGGCAGCGGAAAACTGCTGGATACAGTGCCAAAAGATGAGCACCTCAGGTTGGAAGGCACACAAAATAGGAGTGAGGAAGAGCTCCCTCCTCAAAGTGCGGTCAACTTTGCAGATGTGGCATAACTCAAAAGGAGAATAGCTGCAAACATCCACTAATAATCAGAGCATGGAATGTACAAAGTATGAATCTAGGAAAACTGGAAGTCATCAAAAATAAAATGGAATGCATAAAGATTAAAATCCTAGGCATTAATGAGTAAAAACGGACTAGTGTTGGTCATTTTGAATCAGATAACCATGTGGTCTACTACGCTGGGAATGACAAATTGAAGAAGAATCGCATTCTATTCATTGTCAAAAAAAAAAAAAATTTCAAGATCTACCCTGAAATACCATGTAGTCAGTGACAAGATAACATACATATGCCTACAAGGAAGGTCAGTTATTATGATTATCATTCAAATTTACACATCAACCACTAATGCCAAAAATGAAGAAATTGAAGATTTTTACCAACTTCTGCAATCTGAAATTGATCAAAAAAGCAATCAAGATGCATTGATAATTACCAGTGACTGGAATCAGAAAGTTGGAAACAAAGAAGAATGATTGGTAGCTGGAAAACATGGCCTTGGTGATGAAACGACACCAGAGATTTCATGATACAGTTTTGTAAAACCAATGACTTCTTCATTGCACATACCTTTTTTCAACAACATAAACAGTGACTTATACACATGGACTTTGCCAGAAGAAATACACAGGAATCAAATCAACGACATCTGGGGAAAGAGACGATAAAGAAGATCAGTATCACTAGTCAGAACAAGGCCAGGAGCCGACTCCAGACAGACCATCAATTGCTCATATGCAGTTCAAGTTGAAGCTGAAGAAAATTAGAACAAGTCCACAGAGAGCCAAAGTACAGCCTTGAGTATATCCCACCTGAATTAGGAGACCATCTCAAGAACAGATTCAATGCACTGAACACTAATAACTGAAGGCCAGACAAGTTGCGGGGTGATAACAAGGACATCATACACAAGGAATGCAAAAGGTCATTAAAAAGTCAGGAAAGAAAAAAAAGACCAAAATGGATGTCAGAAGAGACTCTGAAACTTTGTCCTTGAACGTAGAGTAGCTAAAGTGAATGGACGAAGTAAAGTAAAAGAGCTGAACAGAAGATTTCAGAGGGTGGCTTAAGAAGACAAACTATTGTAATGAAATGTGCAAAAATCTGGAGTTAGAAAACCAAAAGGGAAGAACATGTTTGATATTTCAGAAGCTAAAAGAACTTAAGAAAAAATTCAAGCCTTGAGTTCTGAAGTTGAAGGTTTCTCTGATTGAATGACACAAGAAGCATAAAAAGATGGAAGGAATACACAAAGCCACTGTACCAAAAAGACCTGGTCGACGTTCAGCCATTTCAAGAATCGATGGTACTGAAGGAAGTTCAAGCAACACTGAAAGCACTCCAGGAACTGATGAATACCAACTGAGATACTTCAACAGATGGGACACTGGAAGTGCTCCTTCACCTAAGCAAAGAAATTTGGAAGACAGCTACCTGGGTCACTGACTGGAAGAGATCCATATCTGTGCCCATTCCAAAGAAAGGTGATTCAACAGAATATGGAAATTATCGCACAATATCATCAAATGACGTATTACATTAGGCAAATATGCTGCAAAAGACCTCTCTAAAGTATTAAAAAGCAAAGATGTTACTTTGAGGACTGAAGTGAACCTGACCCAAACCATGGTATTTTCAATCACCTCATGCGCATGTGAAAGGTGGACAATGAATAAGGAAGAGTGAGGACATGATGCCTCTGAATTACAGTGCTGGCAAATAAGACTGAATATACTATGGGCTTGCCAGAAGAACAAACAATCTGTCTTGGAAGAAGTACAGCCAGAACGCTCCTTTTAAGTGAGGATGGTGAGACTTCTCACATGCTTTGGACATGTTATCCCGGAGAAGGACAACCTGCTTGGTAAAATAAAGAATCAGTGAAAAAGAGGAAGATCCTAATGAGATGGACTGTTAAAACAGTGGCTGCAACAATGGACTCAAACATAGCACAGATTGTGAGGATGGTACAGGACCGGGCAGTATTTTATGCTTTTGTACACAGGGTTGCTATGAGTTGGAACCGAATCATTGGCACCCAACAACAACAACAATCATTGAAATAGAGTCCAGAATTGACTATGATTTCATTTCTCTTGGCCAAAGCCACCCCCACAGTATTGAGATTTTAAGCAAAAATTTCCAAGCACCAATGAGATACAAAGGGAGCTAAGTACTCAGCCCTTGTGTCAAATTGAGTCCTGGAAAGTCTAAGTGAATGAACAAAATACAGTAACTATTCACTCCATTTCTGTTAACCATAAATTACTCTTTGCAAGGAAGAAAATGTCATGCCCTGAATCTGTAGAGCCTAATGTAAACACAGCATATTTTCTTCTTAACTAAACTCTTAACAAATACTATAAAATAGTGCCTTACGGTTTCTTAAAAAGAAAGTACAATTTCTAAAATGCATAAGATATTCATGAATATGACAATTTGAAATTATTTCTCATAAGAAATTATAAATCTTTTGTGATCTCTTTTTTTTATTTTAATTAACATGATATGGTGCTTGATAAAGTAAAGGAAGTTGTCACAGGGAATTCAGGGATGCATGTGCTGATAAGCCCCTCCCATTCTCTCATATAAGTGCTACTACCCCCTCATGTGGAGTGCTGTGCAATTTGATGCCACCCCCACAGGACAGATGAGCACAGTAAAATCAGTAAGTGCAGAGCCGAGAATTAAATCTGAGATTCTGCCTCCAATAACAGAGCTCTTTCTTCCACACGAGTTCTACACCTTGGTGCACCAATAAAATCTACTCTGGGTTCACTGCAGCATCATTCACAATACCCAAAAGGTAGAAACCACCCAAATGCCCATCAAGAGATGAATGGATAAATAAAATATGCTACATACATACAATGGAATATTATTCAGCCATAAAGAGTTATGAAGTTCTGATACATGCCACAACATGGATCAACCCTGACAGCACTATGCTGAAATAATTCAGTCACAATAGGACAAATATTGTATGATCCCACTTATACGAAACAGGCAAAGATAAAAAGAGCAAACACACATTATTAGTGGTTACCGGGGTGGGAAGGAGGAGGAAAGGGGGAAGCATTTTTTAGGTGGCAGTGTCTGTTAATGGTGGCGAAATTAACTGGAGAAGGATGGGTTGATGACTATACAACCTGAAGAACGTAATTAATGTCACTGAATTGTACATGTAAAAATGGTTACGCTGGCAAATGTTTCCTTATATACATGTATTTACCACAATTAAGAAAAAACTGAAAACAAAAAAATCTACTCTTGAACTCCTACTTCAGAACTAGACAATTTCTCAAAGTTACTGCTTTATATGATCATCTGTAACTGCACGTAGCCAGTGTGCTACTTTATCCTTTTACTTAACATAAGTCCAACATTTGTAAATGCAAACTTTGACAAAATCATATTTTGTGTTAAAAAACTATTTTCCCTACTACTTACTTGTCTTTAAAAAAACATAATAAAGCACCACAAACACTAGTTTCTACCTTTGTAAAAAGGAATTTCTAATCTAGTGTGAACCTTCTGGATTCTGTCACAGATTGCCATTTTTTATTCCTGGGACACAAAAAAAATAAATGATCACCATTACTTCCAGAGAAAATATGAAATGGTACTGACTTTGCTTCTAGAGTCTCAACGAGTCATCACTTTCCACTGGAGGTGGCTTCACACCTCCACTGGACAAGCCTAACGTTTTTAATCAATTCCAACTTTGAGGTTGTTGTTAGAGTCCAAACTGACAAGAGCCTAGTAACATTCATTTCAAATTATAAATATCCAACTTCACGGCTTACAATTTCCAAGCATCCCGTTGCTAAAATCAGAAGAGAAGGTGGTGCCTTTCCTCTGCATTGTGGACCAGTTCTATCTCCAGGCAGAACTTACTAGCAAAAAGAAATCTTTGGCACTTTAATTCAGGAGCATATTTTTCTGTTACCCAACATCTGACTCTGCATCTGAGAGAAATGAAGTGTGAACTATAGAGAGAGAATAAATTAAAACAGAGAGGATTCTTTGTATAGTCATCTACCACCAAATAAGAGCTCTCTGGCTCCTTCTGAAATGGGTCTTTCTCTCCCATAGAACCATTAGTTTTAAAAACAGGGAAAATGTTACGGCTGAAACTTACAAGTTTTACGTCAGAGGGGCAATATACCCCTGGTATTTTGATGTCTGACCAGGAACCCATGATTCAGGTTTCTCTTTACAGCAACAAATATGGCTGGGTGCCAATACTATACGGTTGAGAATAGAACAGGAATGGCTGTCTCAGAACAACTCAAGGACAAACACCTGCACTCTAATGCCCGTCTGGGAAAATGCTGAATAGAAATAGACCTGAACAAATAATCGATGAATGCACAGTGTGTGTTTCTGAATCCCAAGAAAACAAAGCAGTAGAGTAGGTTTGCTTATCTCTAGGATCTCTGTAAACTTAGAGGAGCTAAAAAACAAAGATTGGGCTGTCCACCTTCTTTAACGTCACACCTGTCTCAGAGCTTTTATCTCTGTGGTTAGTTTCCAACGGCAAACTTCTTTAATGCGGTAACTCACCATAAGGACGTGTGGTGAGAATGCGAAAGAAAACAAAAGGAAATGAGACCTTTCCAGGACCTGGGAAGGTACCCAGTACCCGGTGCCTGCCTTTAAATATTTATATCTTGCCTTTTAAAGGAATTCCAGGTGGTGAGTCCTGAAGACTCAGAGCATGAATCCAATTTTGTCAAATCAGTAAAGAAGTAGGAAGAGGCATTTCTATCACTAAGGGAAAGAAATAAAAAATATGGAAAATTCAGGCATTCTACTGTTATTTCTACTCAATATGTAGCTATTATCAAAAGCCTGGTGCTCATTAAATATTTAAATGAATAAATGACTGGATGAATATATTGATCTCATTTAACATAAGCATGCCTTTAGTCTTATGTCTACACATGATGTCTTAGGAAATCAGATCCAATTCAGTCTGACCCCTAAATCTCTTGGCTGTTCTGTAGCATGCGGCACTGAACAGAAAGGATTACAAGTTCACAGCTCTTAACTCTTCTCCATACGTCGTTATAATTAGGTGCTGTGGAGTAGAGTTTTGACTCATAGTGACCCCATGTGACAGAGCAGAACTGCCTCATAGGGTTTTCTAGGCTATAATTTTTGCAAAAGCAGATCTCCAAGTCTTCCTCTTGCAGAGTAGCTGGGTGGGTTCGACCCATGAACCTTCCAGTTAAAAGCCAGAAGTGCTTAACCGTTGTGCCTTGAGGGCTCCTTCTTCTCCATATAGACTATGTTAAGTTTAATCAGTTAATCTTCGAGCTGACATTTTCTAAGCCATTTCTGTGTCCCAAATCCACATTAATAGAATTTTATTTTCCCCACAGCTCCATATCATGGTGTCTTGGCCACCCCACAATTAATTATTAACAATATTATTTATCACAATTCTTAGAGAGAGAGAAAACGGGGAGCTCGTCTGGCATTCTGGATCCCTGTATAACGTTGGAGTTTGAAAGACTTGAATTTTTTCATCCTTCAATAGAAATGCAAGGCCACATATTTAATTATTCTGTTTTTACTGTAATGCATCAGCTTTTACCTTAAGGCTACTAATGGATGAAGACTATAAAGAAAGTTCTTAAAAGTTGTCATCAGCACACAAATGAGCTTCTTGACAATAGCGGTCCAACAAGTTCTCCTAAGGCGCAGAGGAGAGGATTCCTTACTCCAGGGCCATTTACTCCCTGCCAGCAGATGTGAAACGGGTCCCCATTTGTGTCTAAAAAATGCTCGGTAATTAAAGCTTTAAGAGACTGGCTCAGCTGCCATCTTCTCTCCTGCCCTCAAGGTGACTCAGTAGACAAAAACGGAAGCTCTGTGGTTGAAAATGCGTTCTGATTATGGGGGTTGAATTTCCCACACAATATGCTAAAAATGACTAACCAGCTACAGGTGTGATGTTCCACTTAGACTCTTTTTCTCCAATGGGCAATAAGCCAACAGATAGCTCTTTCCATTTTTAAACCTACATATTCCCAGTTCAACAAGGATTAATTTAAAACCCTACAGACGAAAATAAACTTGAAGAGAAACTGAAAGACTGAAATGCAGTTCATCTTAAAAATTTTTACAGGTTCTTTATGTCTAGATTTTTAAAAAAGGTGTGATCATAGCAAAACCTGTTTTACTTCATATATTGATAATTTTTAAAATTACTGCAGTTTTCATGATGGAATTATTTTAAATTCTTTAGCTTGTCTATTTAAAGTGAAAGCAAAGTAAATCTGTCTATATGTAATAAGAAGCCACAGTAATTCGATTTTAAAACTCTTCTTTTTAATATTATTCAGCATTAAAGAGAAATGAAGTCCTGATACATGCTACAACATGGATGAACCTTGAAAACATTACGCTGAGTGAGGTAAGTCAGACAGAAAAGGACAAACATTGTATGATTCGTCTTATATGAAATATGTAGAAGAGGCAAATGCATAGATAGGGACAAAAGTTTGTGATTACAGGGGCTGGGGGGAGGAGGGGACGGGAACTTATTGTTCAATGGGTACTTTCAGATATAAATAGCGTGATGGGTATACAATATGGTGAAAATGTAATTAATGTCACTGTATTGTACACTTAAACAGAGAAAATGGCAAAGTTTTGTTTTATATTTATATTGCAATAAAAATTAAAAAAAAAAAAAAAACCTGTTCTGAGGGGTACTCAAATAGTCAAAGAAAGGAGTGCTTGGTCCCCTAAAGTAGACTTTTTTGGTAAATAGGCTGAGAAGAGTAGAAAAGTGCAAAGCAAGGGTGCTGCTTAAAGCACACAGGACTGATAAGAAGAGAAGGCATGTAGCAGGGAGCTCAGTCTTCACTGGAAAGGGTCAGAGGTTTGGGCCAGAATGAGAACTTCAGGGCTCCCACGTGTGTTTCTCATCTAAGGTAGGGAAAATGATGGCACAGAGGAAAATAGATTAAATACTCCCTGAGAGCAGGGAGGGAATTCTTTCTAAGGAAAGAGATGGACTACTGACAGGGAGACCATACGGTGGAGAGACGAACTATGAGGGGTTGAGGTTTTCAACATCCGGACTCACCAAGAAAGAGAGATTTAAGTTATAAACCAAAACATTATGAGTGATCATCTCGGAATGGCTGACTCGGTCTTCCTCATATTTTCTACAGTAAGTATTATAATACAATCAGAAGAAAACTCAGTAAGTATTATAATACAATCAGGAGAAAACTCAACAAAATATTCTTAGAGATCAAGAGTAGTTAAAGTTATAATTACCATTTTTAAAAAATACTTTTTTAGGTAGGTGACTATTCTCCTGTTTTAACTTAGTTTTACAGGGGAAAAAAAGATTATTTCCAATATAACTTAGCACTTCTAAAATAAGCCTATTTGTCCTATACTAACAACTTGGCCCACCATGGAGGGAATGACACAAAGGATGATACTTAGAACATATGGAGCTTTATTAAAACTGCATATACCCCAGACCTAAGTGCAGGCCTATGAAACCAGAATCCCTGGTGTGATGCCTGGGTTCCATACTAATTCAACCCAAGTCTCTAGTGGTAGGTCTTAGGCACAGGCAATTTTTAAAAGCTCCCGAGGACTCCAAAATGCAGCCTGGCTTATGGACGGTGAGATAGGTATGCACTTGTCATACACTGCACCAGGTGGTTCTAACACACTAAAGCTGGATATAAGGAAATGAAGAGGCTCCTGACCCCAAAGCAACTGAGTAGCTGCCTTTGGAGACAGAAATGACAAGTAGATAACAACAGATCACTGGTCTTAGTCAAGGTGATCGATGAGTGCATGGTTTGATTACTGTCAAGAAAATGGTCCAGCAATCTTAATCCTTCTTGCACTGCATATGTACATACGCCATTTTGTTTTCACCGGCTTATTCAGAAGGTATGTGAATATTTTGTTCTTGAATTTTAAGATCTTAACTTTAGTAAAATGCAGTACTCATTATAAGCCATGTTCTACAATAAATATATTCTTGCATCTCAGTCACACTCAGTCTTCTCTCCAGCAAAATATTAAATAATAATTTGTGGAAAGGGTATCATCAACCTGTACCAGTGATGATTTTTACCGGAAAAAGTTGAGAAAATATCACTTCTTTAATGTTCAAAAAGTCTCACTTCCTCTTCTTTTCAAAGAAGCTTTGCCTGAGAGGACAATTTGAGAGAAAGAAACAGAGTGAATAGGAAAAACCACCAAAACCAAACCAATTGCCACTGAGTCAATTCTGACTCATCATGAGCCCATGTGTGTCAGAGAAGAACTGTGATCACAGCATTTTCAATGCCTGGTTTTTCAGAAGCAGATCACCAGGCTTTTCTTCTGAGGCACCTCTGGGTGGATTCAAACCACTAACCTTACAGTTAGTAGCTGAATGTTTAACTGACTGCGTCACTCAGGGACTACTGAGTGGATACGAAACAGGGAAAAATAAGATCCTGGTAATTACAATTTACCACCTACCATTAGTTTTTGCCTTAGTAGTAACTTCAGTCTGTCCCTCCTCTTTCCATCCAGCCCTTACCCAGTACTTTCAATTAAATTTGACAAAAACTTGCTGGGCATGTAACACTGAGTCAGGGTCTTGGTCACCTGACTCAGGTAACAGACATATAAAAACCTTTTTATTTTTTTTTAAAAAGCGCATATGACCAAACCTCTTATTTGCCTGATCCTGAACATCATGAGAATCTGTCAAATCCTTCAGCAATAAAATCATGAATGTTCTTCCACCCTGGCCAGGGCCCTGGCAGCCATGTTTCCTTTCCGGAGTAAGGCAGGAGTGGAACTCACAATGGGTCCAAACAGGTTTCCAGCGCCGTTCACCAAACTCACTCCATGACTACAATACCACAACTGGTAACTAGGAGCACAGCACTTCCGTAACCTGAGAAATACTGTTATTAAGACCATCGAACAGTCACAAAATAAGTGCACAGGCTAAAACGTGCTCTATTATTTTCTACTGGTATTCGCTCCAACTGGATTCTTGATAGGTTTGCCATTGAGAGGGTATTGCTTTCTAAGCGATAAAATATTTTCAGTACTTCCCCACCCCTTATTTCTCCTTCACATAACATGCTAAGCCCTTCCTGATTCTCAAGCCTTGTTTTTATTCTCACATTTCAAGCTTCAGCAGTCACGGACTACATGTAGTTCTCCAAGCGCTCCATGGTTTTCTGAGTCTTTCATGGCCCTCAACATGCTGACTGTGTCTAGAAGCCTCCAACCCACCCATTTTCCTGGAGAACTACCAAACCCTTATCCTTCAAATCCTGGCTTGGACCCCACTCCACCCTGCAGTCTTCCCTGAGTAGACAGTCTTCCTCCGGAAAGCCACTGTACTTGTTCATGTCCCTATTACTACATCTGTTTCCCTGTACCAACACTTGCCTCGGAGAAGTCTCTGCTCCTCTAAAACGTGAGATCCTTAAGGGCAAGAGCCAGTTTTCACCCTTGCTCTCTACTGGAAGTCTAATGGACACCTCAAACCTCAGGTGCCCTAAAGTGAACTCCTGAACCTTCGCCCCCAAACCAGGTCATCCCTGAGTCCTCCCCACACGGCCAATCCACCCTTCCAGGGTCTTAGGCCATAGAAAATATAAACAAACAAAAAAATCTTTCCTCACTCTTCACATAAAATCCTTCAGCAAATCCTGTGCTCTACCTTGAAAGCATTTCAAGTCTGACCACATCACCACCTCCACACACCACCTTGGGCTAGGCCACCGTCAGCGCCTGCCTGCTCACTCCAGTAAGCTTCTCACCAGGCTCCCCACCTCTGCTCCTGCTCTCTGTGAAGTATATTTTCCACGCGACAGCCAGGTTGATCCTTTTAGAATAACAACAAAATCATGTCACTTCTCTGCTCAAAGTCGTCCGATGGCTCTAGAGTAAAACCCAAAGTCCTGACATACTGGCCTATAGACATGTTCCACAGGTTCCCCCCGCCTGCCCTCCCCAGTGGCCTCTGCACCTCTTGTTCCTTCTCAGCGTCCACCTCTCTCCCACTCAGCGCTCTGTCCCAGCCTCGCTGACCTCCTGCCATTCCTCTGTACATGCTGTTTCTGCCTGGAATGCTCTTCTCCCCAGCTCATTCTCTCACCTCGTTCACATCTGTGCTCAAATTCCGCTTCTCGGTGAGGCCTTCCCACCCTACCCTTCCACTTCCTGTTCCTCTCTCCTGCTCTATTTTCTCCATAACAAGTATCACCATCCAATTTACTAAATATTTCATTTATTAGTTCAGTATCTGTCTCTTCCAACTGGAGACTCTAAGCCCCATAAGGGCAGGGACTCCTACTTGGTATATTTTCTATCACGCCTCCATTTTACTAAAGAGCAAGTGGCACCAGTAGGTGTTCTATGAATATCTGTTCTATGCGTGAACTCAGTTTTGGGTCTTCAGGCCTTTTAACAGTGCATGCCAGGCACTTAACGGGCACTCATTAAGTTATGTTTGCTGAATTATGACAATCCAGTTGCTAATTCCAAACAGCTATTTTAAATTGTGCCTTCTACTACGGTTAATTTCTCAGCAAACGGAACTGTAATCAATTTGTTTTACAAATTCTTGGAGTAATTTTTCACAGAAGACAGATGTCAGATAGCCACGGGCTACAATTTTAGCTCTACAGCCCATCAATTGTACAAGCTAGGACAGCGTGACTTCTCCATCTCAGGCTCTTCATCTAACGTCTATCTTAGAAGGTTAATGTGAGGATCTGAGATGTGTAGAAAACATGTAGCATACAGTAGCTATTACTATTATTGTTATTAATTTCTCAGACTGTTCTGGACAAATTGTCTAGTGGGGACTATTCTTTAATATGGAGGCAGGACATAAGTTCAGATTTAAAAGGAGGCTTGGTCCACCACGGGAGAAGGACATATCTAGGTCCCTGACCAGATAAAGCATGACCATTGTTATTTCTGTTGCCTAAAGCCTAGAAATCAGAGGTTTAGATCTTTATGCTACAGACACATTGTACAGTAACAGATGTTCGTTGTCTCAAATGGGATGGATTCCTCCCTTAGGGACTCTCTGGAACAGAGATGCAAGATGTCAGGCGGTGTCCAGATCCTGCACCTTAAGAACGACCATGGTACTTTCTCCTAAAGCTCTGAAACAGTCACTAAATGAATGAAACTTGCAGGACAGTTGGATAATGGGGCTGCATAAGATCAGCCCACAATACCCCTGTGTGTAGCTGGAACTGAAAATACCTGTACACCATACATTATCCCATAGGGCCTGGTGGCACAGCAGTTAAGAGCCTGGCTACTAACCAAAAGGTCGGCAGTTTGAATCCACCAGCTGTTCCTTGGAAATCCCATGAGGCAGTTCTACTCTGTCCTATAGGGTCTGAATAGACTCCAAGGAAACAGGTTTGGTTTGGTTTCGGTATACATTACCCCTACTTCATGCAGAAGGCCCCTGATCCACACTGAGCTTAAAGAAGAAACACTCCATTCTGTGTAGGATCAAAAAGGCAAAAGACTCTTAACTATTAAGAAAAGCACTTTAAAGAACCACCCATCTTTTCTAAATCCTAGCCCTGATGTCTCTGCTATTATCTTCCTGTGAATGAGATACTTCATAGACAGACTGCTGCTTACCACAGCACTAGCGACGAATTGTTAAAAAAACAGAGCAAAGGCATCCCTGGGTAGTGCAAATGGTTAACTGTACAGCTATTAACTGAAAGGTTGGTGGTTTGAATCCACCCAGAGGTGCCTCAGAAGAAAGGTCTGGCAATTTACTTCCAGATGATCACAGTCACTGAAAACAAATCACAAAGCAACCAAAGGGTATTCAGAATATGAATGTTATACAAATGCTATATCCAAGAAACATATAGCAAATATTATCTAGCTGATATTTAGCATTAAACCATTTGGTATGAGCCTGTCTCTTTCAAAAAGTATCAATAATAAAAGCCAGGGGGACATTATTATTTAAGATATTATGAGAGGCATTAATAAGCACTATGAATCACTTTGGCCAATTCCTATCAACGAACTCCAACAAAGTGTTGAAAACTAACAGATTGCGTTCAAATTTTTGCTATCTCTTATTAGCTGTGTGAACTGGAGTAAATTACAGCAAATTACTTAAACTCTCTGAAAATCAGTTTTTATCAACTATAAAATGGAGATAAGATACCTATCTCTTACATTTGTTGAGAATTAAGTAAAATAATGCAAACAAAGTTGCATTTAATATAGTACCATATACGTAAGAGGCATTCAATAACTGGGGCCATATTTATTTTTAAACCAGTGGAGCAATTTCTCTTGTTATTATCGCCTGACTAGAATTTATTCCAACATTAGTAAGAAAAAAAAATCTTGTTAAAAATCAACGATAATTGGGGCAAAGGTCCTTAAAACTTACAAACTATCCTCTCCTCCTTCAGAGCTTTATAGGCCTTAAGGACTACAAATGCTAATGTAACCATAATTAATAAACCAAATTAAGGGGCAGGCCAAACCCTCTCCATGCCACTCTGTCAGAAAAATTTGAGCAGCACATATCGCTCGTAGGCGCCTGTCATTCCCAGTAATGTGCTCACATGAACTCAGCTGAAAATCTGAGCTGGGGATAATTATCTGACCCCAGCACTTTCTAAAGAGAGGGATAGGGGGAGAGAGTTCAGGGAAAGGTTACATGGCAGAATGATGTTCTTGGCTATTCAGGAAGACAATGTCAATACAGGGAAAGGTTACACGGCAGAATGATGTCCTTGGTTATCCAGGAAGGCAATGTCAATACAGGGACAGGTTACATGGCAGAACGATGTCCTTGGTTATCCAGGAAGGCAATGTCAATACATTCTCTGGGCATGAAGGTCTTCAGGCTGGTTGTGGTTCCTATAACATCATCATTAACAGCCTGAATCTGATACTATAAACATTCTGTCTTCTTCATTTACCTTCCAAAGGGCATAATGAAACAAACAAACAAAAAAATCCTCCACTTTCCGAACTACTTTCTCCCCTGGAGATGGGTAAGAGAGAATATTTTAACTACACTATAATTTTTATATTAACATTGTCCAAAACAATGGCAGATATAACTCCCACTGAAATATCTTGTTTATTCAAAAACTTTTGCCAAGTATTACCTCTGCCTTCTTTCTATTTTCTCTACACAGTCCTTCATTTCCCATCGCCATGTATCTGCTTCTAATAAGAATCATGGCTACCTGATGTGTACTGTAAGTCTGAAAACAAGACCAGTTAATCAAGGCTATATGTAACATAAAAAAGACAGAAAACTGTGCTTAATCATGTTAGCCTTGGATAGAATGTTGGCATAAATGATGTTGAAACAGTGAGGACAAATGAATTATATTCAATTTCAAATCTAGAGAACAAAAATGATATTTAGTGATTTCTAATCAGTAACATTAGAGTCCCTGGGTGGTGAAATGGTTAACATGCTCAGCTGCTAACCAAAAGGTCAGAGGTTCGAGTCAACCCAGAGTCACCTTGGAAGAAAGGCCTGGCAATCTACTTCTGAAAAATCAGCCACTGAAAACCCTATGAAGCACAGTTCTACTCTGATACACATGGGTTCGCCATGAGTTGCAACTGACTCGATGGCAACTGGGTGGTAGGTATAGTCAATAATATCAGCCTTGGAGCACTTGGTATTCTTTCATGTAAGAATTATAAAACCAACATAGAAGGCCAAATTTCAGAGTCTGGCCAGGCAAGCACACTTGAATGAAATAAAAGCAACAATTTTCATAATCATACATTAGCATAATGACCGGTAATTTTCCATAAACATTCAAACTGGTTTTACATTTGCCCAAAAGGATGCTTTAACAGAAGAATTCAGTTCAGGGTTTCCTTGTGGATTTCTGGGAAAAGAAAATAAACCCAAAGAATCTTTAAGGAGACCAGGGCAGGGAGGGCTCAAGCCCTCACCTACCCAGAACAACCCCTCGCTGCCTTTCTGGCTCATGACGATTTGTACCCTTGAGTTAGAGGACCGTGTCTTAAGGGACCACACCCTCATGTCCATTCCTGGCCACACGTTACCACAGGTGAGTTGATCAGACAGTGGGATTCTGAGGGAACAGAATTAAATGTGAGAGGACGAAAGAAATGGCTGGGAATTTAAATGGGAGCGGAGACACTAATCTTCCTATTTCACGGTTTGGTTCTCTAGAATCACAGTATTTGGAAAGGACTTGAAAAAGATCAAAAAGATACATCACAATACCTTACAATCCAGCAATCCTATCCCTAGGAATATATCCTAGAGAAATAACAGTCGTCACACAACTAGATATATGTACACCCATGTTCACTGCAGCATTGTTCACAACAGCAAAAAGACAGAAACAACCTAGATACCCATCAACAGATGAATGGATAAACTGTGGTACATACACACAATGGAGTATTACGTAACAGTAAAGAACAACGATGAATCTGTGAAGTCTCACATAACATGGGTGAATCTGGGAGACATCGTACTGAATGAAATAAGTCAATCACAAAAGGACAAATGTTATATGAGACCACTACTGTAAAAACTCATGAAAAGGTTTACATATAAAAAGAAACAATCTTTGATGGTTACGAGGGAGCGGAGCAGTGGGGATGGAAAAATACTTAATAGACTATAGATAAGTGGTAACTTCGGTGAAGGGTAAGACAGTACACAACACCAGGGAAGCTGGCACAGCCTGTACAAGGCAGAGCCATGGTAGCTCCATAGATACACCCAAACTCCCTGAGGTACTGAGCTGCTGGGCTGAGGGTTCTGGGGACCATGGTCTCAGGGAATATCTGGCTCAATTAGCGTAACAGTTTATAAAGAAAATGTTCTATATTCTACTTTGGTGAGTAGCATCTGGGGTTTTAAAAGCCTGTGAGAGGCCACCTAGGACATTCCATTGGTCTTATCCCTTCGGGAGCAAGGAAGAATGAAGAAAACTAAAGACACAAGAGAAAGACTAGTCCAAAGGACTAATAGACCACATCTACCACAGCCTCCACCAGACTGAGTCCAGCACAACCAGATTGTGCCTGGCTACCACCACCGACTGCTCTGACAGGGATCATAGTAGAGGGTGCTGGACAGAGCTGGAGAAAAATGTAGAACAAAATTCTAACTCAAAAAGAAATAGCAGACTTGCTGGCCCAACAGAGACTGGATAAACCCTGAGAGCATGGACCCTGTATACCTTTTCAGCTCAGTAATGAGGTCACTCTTTAGGTTCACCCTTCAGAAAGATTATACAGGCCCATAAAACAAAACAAGACTAAAGGTGCATACCAGCCCTGGGACAAGGACTAGAAGGTGGGAGGGGATAGAAAGCTGGTAATAGGGAACCCAGAGTTGAGAAGGGACATGTTGAGAGTGCCGACATATCATAGAACAATGTGTGTATTACTGTTTGATGAGAAACTAATTTGTTCTGTAAATCTTCATCTAAAGTTTAATTAAAAAAAAAAAGGTACATTGTTGCCTCCTAACTGCACAGCCTTCACCCAGAGGTGCTAGCTCACACTAAGAAGCCATGAAATAGGGTCAAATTGCTCTGGCACCCTGTTTTCCAAAATACTGTAAGTAAATTTCTACTAATAGGGTTTTTGCTATGATTCTGCTTTTTGGTATATAATTATTCTGATCATCCTCTGTTTAATCACCCTTCACTCATAACTATTCACTCATTTACTCTATCATTCAATAATACTTGCACATGGGATGCTGGGTCCTGAGGATAGAAGACTGGTTATCTTGCTTTCGATTTGGTCTACTGAACATTTTTGCCCCTGAACATGTTATACACTGCAATAATTAAGATAGCTAAAAATATGCACACACATGATTTAGCTACTTATCCACCTAGACACAGGTCGTGAGGTCCCTGCACTCTTAGAGTGCACACGTTCATCCCATATTACAGGTGCAGCATTTCAGTATGGGTTCAGGGAAGGCTGGTACAATCAGCACCACCAGCTGCCGTTGAGTCGATTCCTACTCATGGCGATCCCATGCGTGACAGAGTAGAACTATGCTCCACAGGGTTTTCAATGATTGATCTTTTGGAAACAGGTTGCCAGGGCTTTCTTTCAAGGCACCTCTAGGTGGACTCAAACTTCCAACCTGTAGGTCAGCAGCTGAGAGCTTGACCGTCTGCACCACCCAGGGACTGGTACTGCAACATGGGGTTTCAAATAACACTTGGCAGTCTGTATCTCTGAGAAAAAACTCTTTCACATCAGGAAAGCCATGAACATGACAGGATCACATGTGTACTGTATAGTTGTTATAATCTAGTATTGGGGACCCAGGTATCACCTGTACCTGCAGGATTTCTGCTCTGCCAATTGGCCACCTATCATGTAGTCTTGACAGGACATTTGCCAGCAATGGGGTGGTCTGCATGAAAAGAGGGCCCAGAGGTCTCCAACTGTCTTCCTTAAGGAGCCAGGTGAGGCACCATCCCTTACATAAAACCAAACCCAATGCCCAGGCAGCTGGGGAGTCCCTGACCTGAGCCCTGGAGCAGAGCCCACATTCTTAGAAAACTCCCCACACTGCCCAGGGTTCTCCTCAGTGTGGAGCTGGCAGTCCTCAGCTTCTACTCCAGCCTGTCACGCAGCTCCAGGTTTGGTCGGTAAATATATACCAAGCAAATTAACACAGCAGTGGTTTTATCTTAAAGTATACCATCACCCACAAATTTTACCTGATAAAAAAGTATTACATTTATATCAATATTTTTACTTTAAATGCTAGCTGCATTTGCCTACTCATTTATGAGAATCAACTTTAAATGAGAAATAAAAATTTACTGCAGGCATTAATCTGCTAAAAAAAAGGGGCGGGGGGAAGAGGGTATTTGAAATAACTACACTTGGGTTGGAAACCCTGGTCAGCAATTCAAATTCACCAGGTGCTCCTTGGAAACTCTACAGGGCAGTGCTACTCTGTCCTATGGGGTTGCTATGAGTCGAAATGGACTCGACGGCAACCGGTTTGGTTTTTAGCATACTTGTGTTTTGTCCCTTTACGCAAGCGGGAAAAAAATTCATTCAACACCCATCGGCACTCAACAGCCTCTGGGAAAGCTGTGCAGTTACAGGGAAGAACAGAGTCATTTGTTGTGAACAAAGACCTTAATTCCTGGCTACACAGCTGAAGACTGGGGTTACCATTCGTGTGCCTCCTGCTTATGCAGCAGGCCTCTTGGTGACTCTGATATGCATTAGGACTTGCATTAGGGGAAGGGGAAAAAGAGAAAGTAGGTGAAATTCAAACAAATTGATTGAGCTTCCCTTCAATATTGCCTTTAAAAAAACTGAGTTAAACAGGTCGTAAGAAGAGGCTAAAGGCACTAAGTTCCACTCTTTTAATAGCTGTATTTTGTGCATCAATACCTGACCTTTCCTCATCTGCAGAGGTAAATAGAGGATCAAAACTCAGATCATCCCTTCTTTAAAGAGAGGAGACTTGACTCAGGCCTAGATTTATGTTTTGTACACTGGTTCTCCGCCACACCCATCTGTCAGTTTGCCAAACTGTGGTGGCTTGCATGGTGCTGTGATGCTGGCAACCATGCCACTGATATTTCAGATGACAGCAGGGTCACCTTGGTGGACAAGTTTCAGCTGAGCTTCCAAAGAGTAGGAAGAAAGGCCTGGCAATTTACCTAAGAAAATTAGCCAGTGAAAACCCTATGGATCACATCAGATTACTGTATGGAAAATAGTGCTGAAAGATGAGTCCCTGGATTTGAAGGCACTCAAAATACACAGTAGCTACAACAATGAACTGGAGTATACCAGTGATGGTCAAGATGGCACAGGACTAAGCAAGGTTTGTTGTTATAAATAAGGTAACCATGACTCGGTGCTGACTTGATGGCAACTAACAAAAACAATAACATTTATTCTAACAAAATAAGGACCACTTTTGGTCAAATATTTAACCCATATTTCACAATACTGAACTGAAACTTTTCAGGGTTTCTCTTCTTTTCTAGGAACCCTGGTGGCGCAGTGGTTAAAAGCTTAGATGCTAAACAAAAGGTCAGCAGTTTGAATCCATCAGCTGCTCCTTGGAAGCCTTTTGGGGCAGCTCTACTCTGTCCTATAGGGCCCCTAGGAGTAGGAATCGACTCGACAGCAACAGGTTTTTTCTTTTCTGAATTTTCATGGAAAACCTCCCAATCATTCTGACACCTAGAGAATACTGTGGGGCAGGGACGCATGCCAGGATCTGGAACAAAACACAGAGAACCACTTTGTAAGAGATTAAGAACGCAACATGCAAAGATTGTATTAATTAGTACTCAAGTCATTTCGAAAGGTTTCCTGAACAAAGCAATATCTGACAATAGCTTTCAAAAAAGAAAAGGAGATCAGGTGGAGATAGAATTATCTTTCCGGTCAAATTTTACAATGCAAAAAAACAGGTACATACTCAGATAGAAGAACTCCAGGCAATCACACTGGATCATACTGCCCAGTTGTGTGTTCACTCTAACACCGAACAGTATGCCAAGGACATAATAACAAACAAATAAGACACAGATATATAGCCCATCCTCAAAGACCTCACAGCATGGAGAGGGCATGGACAAGCAAACGGGCAGTTCTACAACAGAGCTGATAAATGCCACAAGGTGGGGGAGTCCTGGATGCTATATAGCACAGAGAAGAAACATTTAACCTCCACTGGGGAAATCAGGAATTCCTTTCAAAGAAGCTGGCAAGGTGAAGACAGAATGCCTCTGTTTGGTGAGGGGATTGGTATGGTGAGGGTTAGAGTAGTATCTTAGTTATCAAGTGCTGCTATAACAGAAATACCACAGGTGGACTGCTTTAACAAACAAAAATTTATTCTCTCATACTTCATGAGGCTGGAAGTCCAAATTCAGGGGTCCAGCTCTAGGGGAGGCTTACTTTCTCTGTCAGCTCTAGGGGAAGGTCCCGGTCTTCTTTCAACATCTGTGAGCCTGACATTCCTTGGAAATCTCCATGTGCCTTGGCATCAATTTTTCCCTGGGTCTACGAGGCAAGGGCCCCAGGTCCAAAGGATGCACTCTGCTCCCGGCTCTTCTTTCTTGTTGGTGGTAACGTCCCTCTCCCCTCTGCTCACTTCTCTCCTTCTATCTCTTGTAAGGTAAAAGATATGGCTCCAGCAAGAGCGTGACTCAAGCAAGGGTATGACTTGGGTAAGGGTGTAACTTGTCACACCCACTCGTAAGGCTGTGACTCAAGATACACCCCACGCTGATCCTGCCTCATTAGCACATAAAACCAAACAAAAAACCAAACCTGTTGCTGTCAAGTCGATTTCGACTCATAGTAACCCTATATTAACATACAGAGATTAGGATTTACAACACATCAGAACGTATCAGAAAATGGAGAATAATTACATTAGATCACAACACAGAGGACAACCACATAATACTGGGAATTATGGCCTAGCAAAGTTGACTCATGTTTTGGGGGGGCACAAATCAATCCATGACAAGAGGTAAACTGAAATTTAATCACACACACACACACAAACGCATACACACAAAACCAGCTGCCACTGAGCCAACTTCAACTCCTGGAGACCTCACGTATGTCAGCGTCAAACTATGCTCCGCTGGATTTTCAATGGCTGGTTTTCCAGAAGTAGATAGGCTTTTCTTTCAAGGGTCCTGTGGGTAGACTCAAACCTCCAACTTTTTGATTAGCAGCCAAGTTCATTAACCATTTGCACCACCCAGGGACTCCAATCACAAATGAACCCACCAATGCATATTAAGAGCAATGGAGAACAATATAAAAGTTTTAAGCAGTGGAGCACAAGGCCAGATTCATATGTTCGATATATCACAGCGGCAAGAGTAGAGAGAGTGGAGGATAGGGAAGCGGACCTAGGGTAGAAATTAAAGAAAGGAAAACTAGTTACGAAGGTGTTACAAGGATCCCAGAGAAAGAAGATGAGGGCCTGAATAATTATAATGAGGTGGAAATGGAGAAGAGGCTTTGGGGGGAGCACGAGGATGGAGAGCTTTGCCCTCCCAGTTATCTTCATCAGTCCCAACTTCCACCGTAAGTCACCATCACCCCCTCAAAAAGAATTAAATTTAAAATGACTGGCTATGCAAATGCAGGTCTAAGAACAGTCCTCTAGTTCACAGTTTACCTGGCCCTACCTGGATAAAAATTCTGGAGGCATCACTGGACAGACAGGAGTGTGTTCTACAGAAAGAGAACCAACAACTATTGTGTCACGAAGGAAACATGTGAGCCCTGAGGGAGTGTTGGGGACTGGGAGCGTGGTGTGTGCAATTCTCTTGGCTAGGGAAGATCCTGCAGTAGTACTGTCTCCCAAACATTTCTGGTTCTCCTTTTTCCAGGCACGTAATAGGACTGTGCTCCCCGGCCTAGCTATGCTTTAAAGAAAACAATAACAACAACAAAAAAAGGATCTATCAAGTCAACTCTGACTCACAGTGAATCCATGCTTCAGAGTAGAACTGTGTTCCACAGGACTTTCAATGGCTGATTTTTTGGAAGTAGATCACCAGGCTTTTCTTTGGAGGTGCCTCTGGGTGGACTTGAACTTAAAATCTTTCAGTTAACAACAAGTAAGCATACTAACCATTTGCACCACCCAGGACTCCACTTGTGGTTAGATGGAGCCATCAACAAGTTCTGGTCAGCAAGTTGTGAGAGGACATTTAATTGAAGGTGAAAGACCACCCTTCTTCCCCCAGCTCTCTTTCCCTGGGTCATGGGGACTGAGGATGTTTGAGAGGCAGGCTGCCCTGTCAGCCAGAGTCATCAGTGACTGCCATGAGTGAAGACCCATTTGCCAAACTACCATGGACATTTAGCTCAAGCAGGAAGCGAATATTTGCTCTTTTAAGTCACAGAGATTGGGGGTGGGGGAGGGTCATTATGGCAGCATAACCTAGCCTATCCTCACTGACTGAGCTGGAGAAGGCCACACATACAGGGTAAGCAGAGACAAGAAAGCCAGTTATGTTCATGCTGAGTTTGAAGTTCCTAGGGAAAAGGAAAGGGTAGGATGGCAAGAGGAAAGAGGAGAGGGTAGCCGAGAAAATGGAAGGACTTTTCTCTACGTATTTATGGAGCAGCTCCTCTGTGACTATGTCAGGGATTACGCATTGTTCACTGGCCTCCCTCTGTTAAAGAGAGACAATGCTACATAGTGGTTTCAAATCCTGGCTCCACCATTAGTTAGCTGTGTAACTTTTAGTAAGTTACTATCTTAGTTATTTAGTGCTGTATAACAGAAACACCACAAGTGGATGGCTCCAACAAAGAGAAATTTATTTTCTCACAGTCTAATAGGCCAGAAGTCCAAATTCAGGGTGTCAGCTCCAGAGGAAGGTTTCTCTTTCTGTTGCCTCTGGAGCAAGGTCCTTGTCATCAGTCTTCCCTTGGCCTGGGAGCATCTCAGCACGTGAACCTTAGGTCCAAAGGACACGCTCTGCTCTAGGTATTGCTTTCTTGGTGGTATGAGGTCCCCCCTTCTCTCTGCTCCTTCTCTCTTTTATACTTCAACAGATTTCCTCAAGACACAATCCAATCTTGTAGACTGAGTCCTGCCTCATTAACACAACTGCTACCCATTCTGTCTCGTTAACATCATAAACGCAGGATTTACACCATATAGGAAAGTCACACAATACCTGGAATCACTGAACAGCCAAATTGATACACACATTTTTGGGGAGACATAATTCAATCCATGACAGTTAACTTAACCGCTCTGAGCCTTGGTTTACTACATACCAGTTGCAGTCTGGTGGATTCCGACTCATAGTGACCCCATAGGACAGAGTAGAACGGCCTCATAGAGTTTTCAAGGAGTGGTTGGTGGATTCGAACTGCCGATTTTTTGGTTAGCAGCCAAGCTCTTAACCACTGTGCCACCAGGGCCCTAGGAGCTTACTATATGGAGGATATTAATCATATCTGCAAAATGGAATAATTTCTTCCTCACCAGTTTATGAGGATAAATAAGATAATTGATATAATTTATACAATAGCTGGCATATATTAAGTATTTAAACATTAACCATTATTTATTAATTATATTTCAGGCTCCTAAGCCCAATACATAAGAAGCCCTGGTGGTGCAGTAGTTAAGTGCTCAGCTGCTAACCAAACAATCTGTGGTTCGAATCCACCAGCTGCTCCTTGGGAGAAAGATGTGGCAGTCTACTTCTATAAAGGTCGTCATTGTTGTTGTTAGGTGCTGTCAAGTCGGTTCTCACTCATAGTGACCCTGTGTACAACAGAATGAAACATTGCCCAGTCCTGCACCATCCTCGAGCTTCCTGTTGAAGCCACTGTGTCAATCCATCTCACTGAGTGTCTTCCTATTTTTTGCTGACCCTCTACTTTATCAAATATGATGTCCTTCTCCCAGAACTGGTCCCTCCTGATAATAAGTCCAAAGTATGTGAGACGAAGTCTTGCCATCCCTGCTTCTAAGGCGCATTGTGGCTGTACTTCATCCAAGAAAGATTTGTTTGCTGTTCTGGCAGTCCATGGTATATTCAATATTCTTCCCTAACACCATAATTCAAATGTATCAATTCTTTGGTCTTCTTTATTCATTGTCCAGTTTTCACATGCTATGAGGTGACTGAAACCCCATGAGGCAGTTCTACTCTGTCCTACAGGGTCACTATGAGTTACAATCAATTCAATTGCAATGGTTTTTTGTTTTTGTTTTATGGAAGCCTAATCTTTTCCTTTAAATCTGTACAGAATATACTATCTTACCATCATCATAGCTTCACTAGGGTAGAAAATCAACATGGATTTCAATATATGTCCTAACAGAAATGTGATGACGATACACTATGATATATCAGAGCTAAAGCTGCCTTTTAAAACTTGAAATAGACTTTAATAAGAAAAGTAATGAAGACTTTGGTCATGTTAATATGGAAGCAAAAGCAAATTATACGTTTATAAAAACGAAGAAAATGAGCATTTTTCTCAGTATGCCTTGTATATGAAATTACAACTCTTCACAGCGACATAGTTGACATCAACCCTTATGCACTGATTATTTCAGTATGAGACACTTCTTCCTGCCTGCCCCAAACTAACTGAAACAGGATGCCAGAACAGCTGTTAACACAGTACAATCCTCCCCACTGATTACGGTGTGAGGTTCATTTTTCTTTACAGAATAAAACATCAACAAAAATGAAGTTGATGTATATATTTTATATCTGATGTCCATTATAATTGTCATAAAATGTTTTTTTTTACTTTTTGCAAGAGTAATTTGAAGCCATCACCAAACTAATAAGTCACAATACATAAATGGTAAAAATATCACAATTATACACACACACACACACGTATATGCTGTACGACAGTACTGCTCTTGAAATATTTCTTCTTCCATTTGTAACTAAGCATTAGAGTCCACAGAGGAACTGATACCTTTGAATTACGGTGTTGGCAAAGGATAGTGAATATACCATGGACTGCCAGAAGATCGAGTACATCTGTCTCAGAAGTACAGCCAGGATGCTCCTTAGAAGTGAGGATGGCAAGACTTTGTCTCACCTACTTTGGATATTTTATCTGGAGGGATCAGTCCCTGGAGAAGGACATCATGCTTGATAAAGTACAGGGTCAGTGAAAAAGAGGAAGACCCTCAATGAGATGGACTGACACAGTGGCTGCAACAATGGGCTCAAATATAGCAATGACTGTGAGGATGGCACAGGACCAGGCAGACCATGCAATGTTTCATTCTGTTGTACATAGGGTTGCTACGAGTCGGAAATGACCTGATGGTACCTAACAATAACAATTATACTCCACCTACAAATAACTGTTTCTCTTATTTCAAAGTGATTTTCTCCTCTTTAAAAACAAGTACACAAACCTAGCTTTATTTGCATCAGATACTATCAATGTATGGATCTATTGTCTTTTTATCAAGAAATACCAACATACTAACAGAAGTTCCAAAGAAACAATATATTTTCCAGTGCACCTTTTATGAAAAATGCTAAGTCTGAGAAATATATTCACTTGGAAGAATCATCTCTTTCTTGGTATTAGTTCGGGACTTGAGGGTTGTTTTTTTAAAGCAGATGGAATATCTCTCACACCATATGTTTCTGACAAGAAGCTGGGATTTCCTTGGTCCAATAAACCCATTAGTGCAGAAAGGCGACAGCTGTATCCATAGCATTCTGATATTCCAAATTACAGGTATGCAAAGTTTACTTCCCATGCTAGCTTTAATCCAACACGCACTGAACAACCAAATGTTTCCCACACACAACGCTGAACTGTAAAAGAAATGCGCGTTTTCTTCCTCACAGGGTTTTGTGAGTTCAAGTTGTTACAGCGCTTTGCCTTCACTCTATTACTACCAACACTAAGGAGGGCAATTTTCACAAGTGTCTAAAGCCCAACATATGCTGCACAGTACACTTTATTTTTATTTTATATGCACTTTGGCTCCCTGGTGCCCAGGGCAAACAGCTGTCAATTCCATCCAAGCCTTTTGCTAACACTTGATGTAATTCCTAAGGGGCTTCCCCACTTATAATTAGACTTCCCAGCTGCCCCAGTGTTCACTGTTGGATGGTACTAAGAGTTCTTTGCATTACAGTATTCCCTAAAAAGTCCTCTTCAAGATGCTGTTGCTGGAAGAATACTGTTTGGAATTAAGCTTGGATAGCAAATATGAATTCTCAACAACACACGAGAGGTCAGCACAACTGGACTAAACCAAGAGCAAAGAAGTTTCTGAATAAACTGAATGCTTCAAAGGCCAGAGTAGCAGGAGCGGGGGTTTGGGGACCATGGTTTCAGGGACATCTAGGTCAATTGGCATAATAAAATCTATTAAGAAAACATTCTGCATCCCACTTTGGAGAGTGGCGTCTGGAGTCTTAAACACTAGCAAGTGGCCATCTAAGATGCATCAACTGGTCTCAACCCACACTGAGCAAAGGAGAATGAAGAAAGACAGAAGGTAAGTATGAGCCCAAGAGTCAGAATGGGCCACATAAATCAGAGACTATATCAGCCTGAGACCAGAAGAACTAGATGGTGCCTGGCTACAACTGATAACTGCCCTGGCAGGGAACACAACAGAGAATCCCTGAGGGGGGATGAAGACCTCAAGTTCTTGTAAAAAGACCAGGCTTAATGGTCTGACTGAGATTAGAAGGACCCCAGAGGTCATGGTCTCTAGGCCTTCTGTTAGCCCAAGACAGGGACCATTCCCAAAGCCAACTCTTCAGACAGCGATTGGACTGGACTATAAGACAGAAAATGATTCTGGTGAGGAGCGAGCTTCTTGGATCAAATAGACACACGAGGCTATGTGGGCAGCTCCTGTCTGGAGGGGAAATGTGAAGGGCGAGGGAGTCAGAAGCTGGCCAATGGACAGGAAAATAGAAAGTGGAGAGAAAGAGTGTGCTGTCTCATTAGGGGGAGAGCAACTAGGTGTATACAGCAAGGTGTATATAAGGATTTGTATGAGAGACTGACTTGATTTGTAAACTTTCACTTAAAGCACAACAAAAATTAAAAAAATAAACTAAGAACCAATATTTATTTTGACACAGACTGGGTACCCCTCCCCACGCCCAGTTCAAACTAGGAGCATCACTAAATGTAGAACAAAATTAAAATTCACGTAAAAAAGACTGAACTTACTGGTGTGACAAAGACTGGAGGGAACCCCCGAGACTATGGCCCCTGGACACCCTAACTCAGAGCTGAAGCAACTCCAAAAGACAGCTTTCAGCCAAAGATTTGTCAGGCCTATAAAACAAACACCACCACATGTGAGAAACATGCTTCTTAGCTCAATCAAGGATATGAGGCCAAGCAGGCAACACCTGCTCAAAAGCAAAGATGAGAAGGCAGGAATGGACAGGAAAACTGGACGAATGTATATGGCGAACCCAGGGTGGAAAGAGGGAGGGTGCTGACACATTGCAGAGATTGCAACCAATGTGACAAAACAATTTATGTATAAATTTTTGAATGAGAATCTAATCTGTGCTGTAAACTTTCACCTAAGGCACAATAAAATTAAAAAATATATGTATGAATTCTTCACCCATTTGCTCTGAGCAAGCCTGCTCCACATGCATGGTCTCCTTTGCAATGAACTCCGAGTCAGCCATATGAGACAGGAATTGAGACTAAGCACAGAAAATGGGGAAGTAGAAAACAATACCAGAAACTTCCTAATTCAAAGGTGCAAAGATCATCAGTATTGAGTCAGTTACAACAGCTTTCTCAGCCTCTTCCGTAAGGCTCCTTTTTCAGTCCCCCTTATCAGGGTTAACTGAAAAAGCACAGCAAGCAGGAACTAAGAGACAGCAGGCAAAAATCTCACCCAGCTTCAAAAACCTTAGGGTCAACGATGCCAGAAAACACAGAGTGCAAAAGCAAGTAAAATAAGAAGTCAAAAGTAAAAGAGGAAGCAAGCTTTAAATTGGAACGATTCCTTAAAGCAAAAAAGCCTGATTTTAAATGAAAACATTTTCAAAACACAGTGTATACTGCTCTAATCCTGGTCCAAGTACTCATAGAGAACAAAGCACAGGAGCAGGTTTTTTTTTTAATAGAGAGAGACCCCTGAAATTGCAAAGGGAGTGGTGCAGAAGGAGCACCCCTACCCTCAGGGAATCCATCAGCTGCCCAGCTAGAAACACTACTATTATAATGAGCAAGCACACAAATGCCTACAGAAAGCCAGACACCTAAAGAGTCTAGAACTGCCAAGGAGCCCTCAGTCAGGGTGGGATGTTCTTTCCTAACAACTGTCCTGGGTGCTGCAGATGCTTGAGGTCTGTGGACCACCTTCAGAGTCCCAAGTCTTGTGGCCTTGTCCCCAGGGCAGATAATCCCACAATCCACAGCTCACTAACAGTATGGATGAGCAATCAACACCTTGCCATTACTGGGAAGCTACCTAGCTACCAGATTCTTTAACCTGAAAGAACACGATATGGACTACCAAAGACCAGAGACTTGTGTATTGTGTGGGTTCTGGAAATGTCAAAAGTTAAATGAAACTGAGAGAATAACGTAAAAAAATTTTTAAGAAATGGATGTGAGGATAAACTATTCCACCCAACCAAAGACCCTCACTAATTATCTTTCCTATATGCAGAAGATGTATCAGGGAATTCTTGTTCCCTTATGCATTCTACTTCCAGTGAGAATTTCTCAAGCCAGGAATCACGTGGACTACGGAAGAGCAGTATCTCCAGGCTGGTTTCCCAACATTACCAGTTGTTCCTCAAGCAAATTTTCCAAAAAATTGAAGTTTATTCCTTCCAGTACCAAAAAGGGTTTTAAAACTATCTTTAGTGGAAATAATTGTCTCATATTTCCAAGTCTCCTTAAACCAAAAAACCCTGCGAAGAACATCCAACATCCCCTTTTACTCCACAGCACGTGGCTAGACTATTTGTCCTGGAAATCAGTTGGTTTGAATTCAGGGAATGTAAATTCATTTTAGGATTCGCCTCAGCAAAAACAATTAGCAAAACAGAGTTGATTTTTTTTTTAAACTCAGCAGTCAAAATATATATCTATATTTATATATATATAAAAAAATACTACTCCATATTTCTATAAGCAGAGATAACCAATTATTACATGCAAAATCTGCTAATGAAAACAATCAAAACCACAATATGTGAAGTTCCCAGTTTGCGAATTAATTATATTCCAAAATGTTTCTTGTAAAACGGTTATCCAAAGTAAAAAATTGAGCTGTCCACAGAAACAGTATTATAAATCATAGTCAGGCCTCGGGGACTGTCTATGAGTCTCATGCCAAAATGCATGTGGAGAGTATTTTAGTAGGCTCTCTAACACCCCTATGAAAGTCTGTCCTGAAGCCCAGTGTGGATCACCTTATCCCTGTCAGAGCAGTCAGTGGTGGTAGTTGGGCACCATCTAGTTGCACTGGACTCAGTCTGATGGAGGCCATAGTAGATGTGGTCCATTAGTCCTCTGGACTAATCTTTCCCTTGTATCTTTAGTTTTCTTCATACTTCCTTGTTCCCAAAGGCGTGAGACGAGTGGAGTATCCCAGATGACCGCTCATAGGTTTTTAAAACCCCAGATGCGACTCACCAAAGTAGAATGTAGAACATTTTCTTTATAAACTATGCTGTGCCAATCAAGCCAGATGTTCCGGGAGACCAAGGTCCCCAAAGCTCTCACCCCAGCAATTCAGTCCCTCAGGGAGTTTGGATGTCTCTACATAGCTACAATGACCTTGCCTCGTACAGGTTGTGCTGGCTTCCCAGTACGGTGTACTGTCTTACCCTTCACCAAAGTTACCACTTATCTACCGTCTATTAAATGTTTTTCCATCTCCACCCCCCATCCCTTGAAACCATCAAAGATTGTTGCTTTTTGCGTATAAACTTTTTCATGAGTTTTTTGATTGACTTATTTCACTCAGCTTAATGTCCTCCAGATTCATCCATGTTAAGAGATGCTTCACAAATTCACAGTTGTTCATTACCACTGAGTAACACTCTCTTGTGTGTATGTACCACAGTTTGTTTATCCATTCCTGTGTTGATGGGCATCTAGGTTGTTTCCATCTTTTTGCTATTGTGAACAATGCTGCAATGAACATGGGTGTCCACACGTTTATTCATGTGACGACTCTTATTTCTCTAGGATATATTCCTAGGAGTGGGATTGCTGGATCATATGGTATTTCTATATCTAATTTTCTAAAGAACCGCCATATCATTTTCCAGAATGGTTGTATAATTTTGCATTCCTACCAACAGTGCGTAAGAGTTCTGATCTCCCCGCAGCCTCCCCAACATTTGTTATTTCCTGCTTTTTTTTATTCATGCCAGTAATGCCGGGGTGAGATGGTGTCTCATTGTGGTTTTGATTTGCATTTCTCTAATGCCTAGTGATCTCGAGCATTTCCTCATGTGTCTGATAGCTGCTTAAATGTCTTCTTTAGTGAAGTGTCTGTTCATTTCCTTTGCCCATTTTTTATTTGGATTATTTGTCTTTTTCTTGTAGAGGTGTTGGATTTTCCTGTAGATTTTAGAGATTAGACCTCTGTCTGATCCGTACTAGCCAAAAATTTTTAACAGTCTGTAGGTTCTCTTTTTACTCCTTTGGTGAAGTCTTTTGATGAGCCTAAGCATTTAATTTTTAGAAGATCCCTGTTATCTAGCTTATCGTCTGGAGCCTGTGTGGTTGGTTGTACTTTGAATCCTGCTAATGCCATGTATTAGGACCTCCAGCATTGATCCTGTGTTTTCTTCTAGTTTTTGGCTTTATACTTAAGTCTTTGATCCATTTTAAGTTAGTTTTTGTATATGGTGTGAGGTGTGGTTCCTATTTTATTTTTTTACAAATCGACAACCAGTTTTACCAGCACCATTTCTTGAAAAAACTGTCTCTTCCCCCATTTGATGGACTTTGGGCCCTTGTCAAAGATCAGGTGACCCTAGGTGGCTAAAGTTGGGTCTTTTAACCCACACTCCTAACTGGCCACTCTGCATCTACCCTTGTCTCCTCGACCCTGGCCCAACACAAACAGAGCCTGTATTTTACATGTCATTTAGAGTTAACCTCTGAAAATATAAGGTCAGGTCAGGTGACCTCTCTGTTCAAAAGCCTCCAGTAGCCCCCCCATCAAACTCAGTGCAGCCTCGATCCTTTTGATGGCCGACAAGGCCCCAGCAAACGTGGCCCCCATTTCTTCTCTGGCCTACTTGCCCACTCTGCTCCAGCCACACTGGCCTCCTAACAGCAGAGGCTTTAGGCATGCTTCCCTCAGGGTCTTCTCTGAAATACTATTCTCCCAGACACCTGAGGTCCTTTCTCTCGCCTCTGTCCAGGTGCTTTGCTTTACCTCTTTCAGTAAACCCATAAAAAACCTGTCGCCTTCGAGTCGGTTCCAACTCATAGTGACCTTATGGTAAAGTCTTTCCTAACTGCCCTATTGGGGTCTCTGGATGGTCCCAATGCTCAGCACACTTGGCTACTAACCAAAACACTGTCTGCTTGAGTCCACTCTGGGGCACTTGAAATAGGCTGGGAGATCTACTTTCAAAATATTAGCCATCAAAAACCCTATGGAGGCTGACTTACAGCCAACCTGGTGCCACAGACAGATGCACCAAGCCATCCCTCCACAGCAAAGACCCAAAAAATTAAGTAAAACACAGACAAATGTCATGCCTGGAACCTGAAGTGTCAAACAAAGAGATAAAAAAAACTCAGCCAAACACCGAATGGAATAAGAAACTGAGAAGACAGAGAGCAAGGCGAGATAGGTGCGAAGGGACCTTATCAGCTAACGCAGCACAGATTCACCATCTTGGACTCCTGTCGGGGATGGACAGACAGGGAGCACCGGAAAACAGCTTCACAGAGCTCCCAGCAGGAGACAGAGCACCCAGTAACCAGCGATACACGCTCTCCTATCCCCTGTCATCAACCCACTAATCCACCTCCGAGATTCCCGGCTGGCAGCAGTGGCTTGGCTGGCTGGGAAGTGCAGCATCTGTGCCACTTGAGTTTCCCTCACCCACATAACACAGCAGCGGACAGGGAGTATGGAGACGCAGCTTCAAGAAGTTCCCAGCAGGAGATAGAGAACCCACTGGACCTGCCCTGCTACACCACAGCTGAGTGACTGGCCCTGACCACTGGGCAAGGAAGTGAAAAGTATCATGACTACAGTCAAGCAAACAACAAAGAACGCACAGCCCGCCTGCTGAGACATAACCAAATAAAACAAAACATCCAGACAAAATAAATCTCCAAAAAAGAAATGAAGAAAATAACCACTGACTGTCCTGAAGATAGCAGACAATACCAAAACATATTTTAAAAAAAGGACAGAACAGTTCCAGTAGGCATCCAAAATAAAACATAAGACGACTTTCCAGTAGAAGAACAGGCATTAGGACTACCTGACAGGAAATCTGTATCTTTAATATTCAGAGCTATCCAAGAGTTGAAGCAAAAAGAATACAAAAACGAGGTAAAAATAGACACATTTATGGAAAAGGCAGAAAAATTCATGGAAAATAAGACCAAAAAAATGGAAGAATTCAGGAAAATAATACAAGAACAAAATGACAAAATAAATTCACAACTAGAAATCATACAAAATGCTTAGAAATCCAAAAGATCAACAGGATTTCAGAAACTTACAGTGTCATAGAAGGGCTGAGGTGCAGGTTTGAAATGATGGAAGACAGGATCAGTGAAATGGAAGACAAACACTTGGATACAACTCTGAGGAAAACTCAGAGAAAAGAGTGAAGAAAAATGAACAAACCCTGAGAATTATGTGGGATGCAATCAAAAACAAAATATTTGCGAGAGATCAGGATTCCAGAACAGGGAGAGAAAACAGAAAATGCAGAGAGGATCACTGAAGAACTGCTGACAGAAAATGTCCCTAAATATCATGAATGATGAAAAACTGATGATCCAAGAAGCTCAACGAACCCCATATAGGACAGACCACAAAAGAAAAATACCAAGGCATATCATAATCACACTCCCTAAAACCAAAAACAAAGAAAAAATCATAAGAGCAGGCGAGAAAAACCAAAAATCACATACAGAGGAGAAACATTAAGACTAAGTTCTGACTGCGGCAGAAACCATACAAGTAAGAAGGCAATGAGATGACATATACATATACATAGTCTTATAAAAAGAATTGCCAACCATGAATAATACACCCTGGAAGACTTTTGTTCAAATATGATGGTGAAATTAGAACATTTCCAGATAAACAGATGTTAAGGGAATATGTAAAAACCAAACCAAACTCACAAAAATTATTAAAGGGAGCCCTTCGGTCTGAGAACAAACAACATCAAACCACAGCAGGAATCCAGGATGAAAGATTGTATCAGCCAGGTACCAACATAGGAAATGAAATCTCAAGGACTATTCAAAACCAAAAGAATTACAACAGGGAACCAGAGAGGTTAATCCATAAATGACAACAAAGTCAGAAAAATAAACGAGGGGATAAAGAGTGTAGGTATAGAACTTCCTAATGGAGAGGAAGGCAAGGCAATACCAAGTACTAATAGGCTGGTTCAAACCTAGGAAGGTAAGGGTAAATTTCAAGGTAACCACAAAGAGAGTTAACAAACCTACCCATCAAAATAGAAAAGAAAAGCATAAAGTCTCAATAAAGACAAAATCTACAAAACAAAAGAAATCCACAAAAAAAGGGAACTCAGCACAGGAGTGTAAGGGGAACAATGAAAATGTTAGCACCACAAAAAAAAAACCACTACAAAAGGACAACAAAAGACTCACACTTGCCAATAATTACACTGAATGTAAATGACCAAAATGCACCCATAAAGAGACAAAGAGTGACAGAATGGATTAAAAAAAAAAAAGGATACGGGAGGTGGGGCCAAGACAGCGGAATAGCCAGACGCTTCCTGCGATCCCTCTTACAACAAAGACCCGAAAAACCAGGTGAAATGATTATATTTATGACAAGCTAGGAGCCCTAAACATCAAAGGCAAGGTTAGAAGACGGACTTAAT